>NC_041400.2:42300357-42519128 GCF_900747795.2 Erpetoichthys calabaricus | reverse complement strand
ATATATATATATACACATATATATATAATATATTTATACACATATATATATATATATATATAAAATATATATATATATACACACATATATATATAATATATATATACACATATATATATATATTTGCAAACTCTTTCTTCTTCATTGAGGTTTTCTCTTGGAGAGCTTTTTTCATTTCATTGAAAATTAAAGCAGCAGCTGCCAAATTATGTAGCTTTCTTATTATTTTTCAACATTGTGTAAAATAACTTTATAAAGTAACATAAAAGGTTTAAATACTGGTTATCCTTTTACACTAAAATATTACTAAAGAGATACAAAAAAAAGTAAAATGCATATGTTCTTTTTCTTTAAAGAGATTAAATATTACTGAAGAAAGAAAAAAAAAAACTAAAACAGCCAAATGGGGCTATGCATACAAACTTAAAAGGTTTAAATAAAACAGAAATATACACTTTTATTTTTACTTCCTTAACTTGTGGAGGGTGTATCCTGTAGCAAAGCCCTAACTTTTTTTGTGAAAGCCCGTTTCAGTCAATAAGTCTTAAAAACAGGTGTAAAGATATTGACAATAAGCTACGCAAACCCACCAAGACATGGTATCGTTTAAATCAAGTACCATTACATCTTCCTTTCTTAAAGAGAAGTAAGGCAGTACTTATAAGCTTACATATATATATATATATATATATATATATATATATATATAGACGTACATATATATATATATATATCTATATATAGCTGTATCTATATATGTATATCTATATATATCTAAATCTATATATATATATATATATATATATATATATATATATCTATCTCTCTCTCTCTCTCTCTCTCTCTCTCTCTCTCTCTCTCTCTCTATATATATATATATTATATATATATATCTAAATCCCCGCGAAGTACTGCTTTTAAATTTTTATGAAGAATAAAAGCTTTTTAAATTGAGGGAAAATATCCCAATAGCAATTTGTTAAGGATCTGTTTTTTTGTGAAGCAGCCTTAACACAGCTTTTCCGCTGTTTTATAAACGAACGCCATATAAGGTCTTCCTTTTTCCTTGCTTCGCCAAGGAAAGAGCCTTTTTATTAAATCCAAGGGTTCTTCGCTTTTTTTTTTGTTTGTTTATTACGATTGTTATAGTTCTGTTTGTATACGACGTTGTCAGTTCAGCACTCAGGTTGTAATATGACCAAGCTGTGCAAGCTTACTGTTAAGAATGCAATGTATAGTTGTACATGAGAAAAGCAATCTTGCCTCAAATCAATGGCAAACTTTTGTAGGTCTATGAACTTAATTTAAAGTTTAGGTTTACACGGTGCTTTCTTTCCGAAGTACCTGCACTCATGAATATGTCTGTATGCGTCAGTCGCTCAAATCCCCGCGCTTCGCAGCGGCGAAGTACTGCTTTTAAATTTTTATTAAGAAGAAAAGAAAACCTTTTAAAATTGAGGGAAAATATACCAATAACAGTTTGTTAAGGATCTGTTTTTTTGTGAAGCTGCATTCACTTGAGTGATCACTTTGAGATGACTTGCTGGCTAACCATAAGCGTTACCTGGTAGGTAACCACCCATACAATCAGATTGTGAATCTGACTACGAATGCCGTGAATGTAATTACCCCGATCTACATGCTGTCAAATAAACGAACCACACGCCGTGGCGCAATTTTAGGGGCTTAGCCTCTAGCGCTGACGTCCGAGGTTCGATTCCCGTAAGGGAGTGAAGTGAGCGCTTCGCACCGGCGAAGTACTGCTTTTAAATTTTTATTAAGAAGAAAGAAAACCTTTTTTAAATTAAGTCTTAAAAAGAGCTGTAAAGATATTGACAATAAGCTACGCAAACCCACCAAGACATGCAATCGTTTAAATCAAAGCGCGAGTCGAAAAACACCATCCCATAATATTAGTTAACGATTAACACATTTCTATATGTATTGTAAGCATACAATACAACTGATAATATGTTGCGCTTATTTATCTGGTGTACTGACATTTTTGCGCGTTTAACGGCTGAAATCTAACGTGGTTTGTGCCCTTCAGAATGAAAAGAGTTTGCATTTACCTTTTTAATAAAAGGCGAGCTTTTAAGCATGAGAAATCACCCCGTAAATGCACACGTTTAATTGCACATGTGTTAATATGTATGCTTACACAGTATTAAAAGACACTCAACAAGTACACAGTATTAAAAGACAGTCAACAATTAACGTCATTTACCTTTGTTCCCGCGTTTGACTTGTGCTGTAAATCTCTTCCTCGTTTTCAGTTCACGTGATTACGTAGGAGGTGTAATACGTGATGACGCGATACGTGACTCCGCCTCCTCCATTAGAGTATATGGACAAAAAACAGGTTCCAGTTATGACCATTACACGTAGAATTTCGAAATGAAACCTGCCTAACTTTTGTAAGTAAGCTGTAAGGAATGAGCCTGCCAAATTTCAGACTTCTACCTACACGGGAAGTTGGAGAATTAGTGATGAGTGAGTCAGTCAGTCAGTCAGTGAGTCAGTGAGGGCTTTGCCTTTTATTAGTATAGATACATATATATATATATATATATATATATGATAGATAGATAGATATATATAGATGTATATAGAGATATAGATATATATAGATAGATATAGATATATAGTTATACATATATAGATATAGATATAGATATAGATATATATAGATATAGATATATATATATGTATGTATGTCCATATATATATATGTAAGCTTATAAGTACTGCCTTACTTCTCCTTAAGAAAGGAAGATGTAATGATACTTGATTTAAACGATTCCATGTCTTGGTGGGTTTGCGTAGCTTATTATCAATATCTTTACACCTGTTTTTAAGACTTATTGACTGAAACGGGCTTTCACGAAAAAAGTTAGGGCTTTGCTACAGGATACACCCTCCACAAGTTAAGGAAGTAAAAATAAAAGTATATATTTCTGTTTTATTTAAACCTTTTAAGTTCGTATGCATAGCCCCATTTGGCTGTTTTAGTTTTTTTTTTTCCTTTCTTCAGTAATATTTAATCTCCTTAAAGAAAAAGAACATATGCATTTTGCTTTTTTTGTATCTCTTTAGTAATATTTTAGTGTAAAAGGATAACCAGTATTTAAACCTTTTATGTTACTTTATAAAGTTATTTTACACAATGTTGAAAAATTAATAAGAAAGCTACATATTTTGGCAGCTGCTGCTTTCATTTTCAATGAAATGAAAAAAGCTCTCCAAGAGAAAACCTCAATGAAGAAGAAACAGTTTGCACTATCTAAAAAGGAGAAACCCTCATTTATAAAGGTTTGCTGCAGATGACTTAACTGAAAATAAATGAATAGTTCCTATGTGTATAATACATATTTATCTATTTTACTTATGCCTTTATTCTAGCAACTTGCAACATCTGAGGTACAATTTGTTACATTACTTTTGTTTTTTGCAGCACAGGCAGGTGAAGTGACTTCCTCAGGGTCACACAGTGGTGTCAGTACCAGGATATGAACTGACAAGCTCCGGGTTTGCTGAAATATTACTGAAGAAAGAAAAAAAACAAAAACGGGCAAATAGGGCTATGCATACAAATGTCCATCCATCCATTATCCAACCCGCTATATCCTAAATACAGGAGCCAATCCCTGCCAACACAGGGCACAAGTCAGGAAACAAACCCCGGGCAAGGTGCCAGCCCACCGCAGGGCGCACACACCCACACACCAGGGACAATTTAGAATGGCCAATGCACCTAACCTGCATGTCTTTGGACTGTGGGAGGAAACTGGAGTACCCGGAGGAAACCCAGACAGACACGGGGAGAACATTCAAACTCCACGCAGGGAAGCGAACCCGGGTCTCCTACCTGGCACCTTTCACTGCACCACCATGCCGCCCGTATACAAACTTAAAAGGTTTAAATAAAACAGAAATATATACCTTTATTTTTACTTCCTTAACTTGTGGAGGGTGTATCCTGTAGCAAAGCCCTAAGTTTTTTCATGAAAGCCCCTTTCAGTCAATAAGCCTTAAAAACAGGTGTAAAGCTAAACTTACAGAACCGCTATTCAATTACACTTGCCTAACGCCTCTCCTAAGGGGACATACTGTGGGATCTGGGCATCAGTCAAAGCACCAATCACAGGCCCGATTAGAAAGCGGGAAGCTGTAATTTGTCATCTCCCTCCCATGTAACAATCACAGCCCGTGTTACAACGCACTATGTATGTTTGTATATATGTATATATGAAGAGGATGGATGGATGTATATGTGTGTGTTTATGTATGTGTGTATATGTATGTGTATATATATGTTGATATGTGTATATATATATATATGTATATATATGTGGATGTGTATATGTATATATATATATATATATATATGTATATATATATGTATATGTAGATATGTTTGCGGTGGGTTGGCACCCTGCCCGGGATTGGTTCCTGCCTTGTGCCCTGTGTTGGCTGGGATTGGCTCCAGCAGACCCCCGTGACCCTGTGTTCGGATTCAGCAGGTTGGAAAATGGATGGATGGATGGATGTAGATATGTGTATATATGTATATATGTATATGTATATATATATATGTTTACATAACCTCTTTAACACACTACTTCTCCGCTGCAAAGCGCGGGTATTTTGCTATATATATATATATATGTGAATGTATGTATGTATGTATATATGTATGTCTATATGTATATATGTATATATATATATATGTGTGTGCATATGTATATATATATGTGTATATATATGTAGATATGTATATATTTATATGTATATATATATATATGTAGATGTGTAAATTTGTATATGTATATATATGTATATGTGGATGTGTATATGTATATGTATGTATATATATGTATATGTAGATATGTGTATATGTGGATATGTATATATATGTATATGTATATATATGTTTACATAACCTCTTTAACACACTACTTCTCCGCTGCGAAGCGCGGGTATTTTGCTAGTATTAAAGAATAAGTTACAAAAAAAACAAGGTAAGGTCAGGTAGCCAGGAGGATAAAAAAACAAAAAAGCTCCAGGTAGGCTGGAGAAAAAAACAAAACAAAATCAGCAGGGGTTCCAAGGCCAAAAGTCCACCCAGCCCCCACTGGTTTTTCTACCTAACATAAATGTTCCTAAATCAAACTTTTTAGTTTTCATGCTTCACATGATAGTATTACATGAAGCTGGTCTTGTGGACAGCTTAATCACCAGCCTTTATTTCATCATCTCAGGGAAGTGCATGGTGCCTTGATCAGATGGTAGTGGTGGTGCACATCACCACCACAGAAGACATTGGATCAGAGAGCCAAGAGCATTAGAGTTATTAGGCGCTAAGGATAGATAAAGAAGCTGAATCTTTTCAAGTGCAGGTGCACAGCTGCTTTGGATTTTCTTCTGTCTGCACAGCTCTTGACAATTTCTTTGGGTTTTTCTTTCTTTTGTTGTTCCCCTCACTGTTTTCGTGGCTTTGCTCTGTCTGCTCTGCTCAGCATGCATCTTAAACTTAAAGGCCTAACTTCACATTACATTAATAATGATTACAAAATTATCAATAAGTGTTTGTCTTTCTGTGGCAGATTGTCCATTCTAATCCTAATTACCCCAGACTAATAAATTATGAAAAGTATTTGTAGCAATATTTTTTTAGGATTTTAAAAGAATGATCTAAAAAAACAAGGTTCAAGTCATTAAACCTACAGAACACAAGAATTTGTTTGAAATGTGGTTTACAATTCAGAGTTTAAAAATTTAAGGAGGCTCAGTTGAAGTAAAGAAAAAGTCCTGGTTTTCTTAATGCTGGCTGTTTACTCAAGTGGCCACATTTTTGGCATGTTTATTAATGTTAGTTTGACTTGTATTAGCCGCCCAATTTCCTATTTTCATATATTGGTTTGTTTATAATTAAGTATTGTGAGTATTGAAAATTTATTCTTCATCTACTATATTTCTATGCTCATACAGAAGCATGGGAAATTTACTGCTCTTATTCTACAGACCACTCTCCCATGAGTTATAAAAACAATCCAACCGTGAGTTGTCTTCCCCATCCACTGGTCCAGTTTACCATGAAACGTGACATAGATTAGCGAAAAAACGTCGATATTCAGGTCTCCCAGCAGAGATAAAGACTGCAGCCCAGTAGCTTTTGATGATGGGCTCTTTCTGTACTCCACTATCAAAGAAGGCACCATATAGTCCTTTAATTAGAGTGGTCTCACTAAGTAACCCCAAACCAAATGTTGTCCCTTTCTAGTTCCCATAGCCATTTTCTCTTTTATTGTTGCCATTACCATGAATGTTTTGCATAAATACTTTTACTCAAATTTTATAAGATTTAAAATGTTCAGATGGTTAGTGAATAAATACTATTGCTTCAGCCATCCATACAAATCCGTTAACAGACATGAAGAAATGATACATAATATAAAGACATTTTGTCTGTACACATATTGCAGTCAACTTTACGAATGAAATGGTTAAGATCAAGTTGAATGTCAAAAGAAGTGGGCTATAGTTGTGGAAATGCAAAATGACATGATGATTCAAGATGTCAAGATTTTCCAGGGAGAAAATGTTAAAATCAAGATATGTTAGAAAATCTCAAGTCAAGATTTTCCCAGGTAGTCCCCGTCTCCAGTTTTTTCTTTCACATCTTTAGTCCTGAATACATGCATATATGACTTTAGGAAGTATGTATCAGGATATATTACTTACCTGCTTTATAAGTATTTATTTACAGAATTTCTTTGCTTTTTATTACATGTTTTTATATTATGTTTAGGATTTATCTGAATACTGAAAATCCAACATATAGTTAGGTTACTTTTGGACAGTGATACAGCTTTCATAATTTTAGCTCTGTGCACCTCCATAATAGATTTGAAATGAAGCAATCAAGATGTGATTGAAGTGTAGACTTGCAGTTTTAATTTAAGGCATTTAACAAAAACATTGCCATTAAGAAAAGATAGCCATTTTTATATATGGTTCCCCCATTTTCAGGAGTTTAAAAGTATTTGAAGAAAATAAAATAATCATGAATGAAATGATCATTTTCAGTACTTGGTTGAAAATCCTTTGCAGTCCATGACAGTCCAAAGTGTGGAACCCATGATCTTCTTCAAGTCATGGCTTTCCACCTTACAGATGCTTTGTCAGGCATTTACTACTGCTGTCTTCAGTTGCTGCTTGTTCATTGGACTTTCTGCCTTCAGTTTTGTTCTCAGCAAGTGAAATGCATGTCCAGTTGGGTTGGGGTCAATTGATTGACTTGGTCATTGAAGAATATTCCACTTCTTTGCCTTGAAAAACACTTGATTTGCTGTAACAGTATGTTTGGCTCAATGTCCATCTGTACTGTAAAGTTTGATCCTGTCAGTTTTGCAGCATTTATCTGAATGTGAGTAGACAGTATTGCCCTGTACACTTCAGAAATCATCCTGCGACTGTTATGATTAGTGATATCATCAATAAACATCAGTGACCCACTCCCATTGGCAGTCACACATGAACGTGCCATAATGCTGCCTCCACCATGTTTCACAGATGATGTAGTATTCATCGGATCATGAGCCATTCCTTCTCTTCTTTATACTCTTCTCTATCCATCATTCTGGTACATATTGGTATTAATTTAATTTGTCCAAAGAAAATTGTTCCAAAACTGGACTGTTTCTTTTTAATATTTTCTGTCAAATTCAAATCTGTCCTTCCTATGCTTGAGGATTACAAATTTTTTTGCACCTTGGGTAAGCCATCTATAATTACTTTCCGTGAGTCTACTCTTGATTGTAGACTTTGGTAATAATAGGTCCACCTCCCAGAGAGTGTTGTTGGTTTGGCTAAATGTTATGAGTTGGTTTTTCTTCACCAAGGAAACAATTCCGTGATCATCCAGAACAGTTGTCTTCCATGGTTGTCCAGGCCTTCTGGTGTTGCTGAGCTCACCAGTGTGTTCCTTCTCTTTAATAATGTACCAGATGGTTATTTGACCACTCCTGGGGCCTCATGCATAACGCCGTGCGTAGAATTCACACTATAACATGACGTAAGCACAAAAGCCGAAATGTGCTTACGCACAGAAAAATCCAGATGCAGGAATCTGTGCCTTCGCCAACTTCCACGTTCTTCCGCTACATAAATCCCGCTCAGTGTGGAAATAAACGCACGCGCCTGCTGTCCCACCCCAACTCCTCCCAGAATTACGCCTCTTTGAATATGCAAATCAATATAAATAGCCCTTAAGCCCAGCGTTCTGTGAAAAGGCAATGGCAAAAGTACGAGGAAAAATAGAAGAATTTCAGCGAATACCAAATGGACGCAAAGAAAAACGTACCATTTGTTGGTTTAAACAGTTATATAAGCAACAAAAGGAAGCTGATCGAGAAACTCGAAAGCTCAAGTTCACAAAGTCGGACAGTGCCCGAAATAAAAAATTTGTCACATATCAAAGTCAGCGTGAAAATGCGACTCGTAGCCCACCATCTGAGTGTCATATGAAAGCTTATTAGGGTACAGTGAAAAAAAAGGCACACAGTGTGAAAAAAGCACGAAATGTCAACTTTAATCTCGAAATTTCCACTTTAATCACATAGTTTATTTTGTCATTAAAGTAGAACATCATAAACTTCATCTTAAAATCGTTTAATTTACTAGTTTCTCCAATCCCATCGTAACTAAAGTAGCACGTTAAATGCTTTGTTTTGTATTTGATCTTATATGTGCTCTATGTTCCCGAATCACTACGTGCTCTTCCTCCGACAGGAAACAGAATCCATTACGTTCGTAATATTACAGCTGTCTGGGTAATTAAAATACTGAGAAGTATACATGATATAATTTTCTTGATGATATGAGTTAAAGCATGTTATTAAACATGGGAACACGGTGGCGCAGTGATTGTTCATGTCTTACAGCAAGATGCTTGCTGCGCCATGCGCGATCTTCAATGAAATGCTTTATTACAGAAGTACTGTATTTTTCAAATGTACTAACCCCCAATTCCTGGCCTTACTTTTCTTTCTCCAAATACCCAATCGGCAAACAATCAGCTCTGTAATAGACGTTAAGCCATCTGTAAACTTAGAACGCCAATTCTTCAAAACTTTTAAGGAACTTCGAAATATCTTCGGAATGTTTAATTATTCTATCCATCTATCCTTCCAATGTCGCGCCACCCACAGCATGAAAACAGCACAAGGCAGGAACAAACCATGAACGAAGCTCAAGCTCGCTAGCGCTGCGGCACCGTGTAGTTAAAGTTAAAGTTTTATCTGTATAATATAATCAACATATTTTGCTGCATTTCATCTTAAAATGATATTGTCATCATATGTAAATACGCGTTTTATAAAGTGGCTCAGGTTGTGCAATATTATAACTGTATCATAAGTACAATTACCTCACGGTAAGCTCGCAAGTACAACCAGTTCTACAAGGAGCACTTGATGGACTGATTGAGTGCGTGTATAGTTCTTGGGATGAAACTGTTTGTGAACCGCGAGGTCCGAACAGGAAAGGCTGTGAAGCATTGGTCGATTGAGAGCAGTTCAAATAGTGAATGGCTGAGGCAGATAGTGCTTGATGCTGTATACCGATAATTCTCTTTCCGATCGCTGTAGATCTGTGATTTACACTCAGATACAGTGATATAAATACTCCGAGAGGTGCAGTGCGAGTAATATGGAAAAAGATGATCTGCTGTGGCAACCCCTAACGGGAGCAGCTGACAGAAGAAGAAGAAGGTGCAGTGAGAGTAACAACGCTAAAGCAGTTATGGTATTTAGAATAGTTTGACCATTCTGTGGACCATTATATTGTTACAGGTTAATTACAATCAGATGCATTAAATTTATGAACGATATTAATTAATTTATGAACGGTTAATTTCAGTGTATTTGATAAAGCCGCCGTTGTGGATGTGGATCTAAGAAAGGGTAACCACACAGGAACAGTAGCACTGCTTTGACGTTGGGTGACACCAGTCTGCAAAACCGAGCGGAGAACTTGCGTACGACAGGGTATGAGGTACCGTGGAAAAGTGCGTGGCTTTACGCAAAGTGTAGGTTTTATACATCGCGATTTGAACATGGAAACGTTCTTACGCAACATTTCTGTGCTTATGCACCGTTTATACATGAGGCCCATGGTGTTTCTCCTATCTCTCTGATGGATTTGTTTTATTTATTCTGCCTATTGGCAGTCTGATTTTCCTTGCACGGACAGCTCTTTGGACCTAACACTGAGAGTTCACAGTGACAGCTTCCAAATGCAAATCCCATACTTGGAATCAACTCCAGACTTTCTACCTGCTTAATGGTTAATGAAATAATGAGGGACCTGGTCACATCTGGCTATGGAACAGCTTGCCACTCAAATGTCTAAATTATTTTTGAGCCCCTGAAAATGGGGTGGAAGAGGTTGGGGGAGGAGGGCATGTAAGTAATTCTTAAATGGCTAATATAATTATTTCTGTTAAATCCTGAATTCTGTTCGAGTTAATACTGAAAGCCTACACTTCAATCATGTAATGATTTCTTAATTTCAAATGTATTGTGTTGGTGCATAGAGCCAAAATTATGAAAATTATGTCACTGTCCAAATACTTATACTTATGGACCTAACTGTATTTTTACAGTCTTTTTCCCTGTAGCTTCCTGTTTGCCATCACATATAGAGTTATCCACTGTGATTACAAAGAATAGGAACTTTTTCTTCCAAAGACCTTTCCCTAAATAGTTTAGCCATTTGATTCTTTTGTCTTTTGACTTTACTTTCAGAGAGAGGCACTTGACCTACTTTTCCAGCTTATCTTCCCCAAGACACTCAAGACATACAGTATGTCTCTACCATGAGGTAACATGAGGTCCTATCAGATTATCAGGATTATCAAATTTAGCAATCTGTTGATAGACTTGCAGGATTCTTTCAACCCAGTAACATTTCTAAATATGGCGGGCTTCCTTCTGCATATTAGGTTCTTGATTTTCATTTCGAAAACAATATACACTCTTTTTATATAAGAGCATAAAGATATGAGTCTCTGCTTTTTGCAATAAATATTCCTCATGTATCACCCAATTGATTTTAGTAGGTGTTTTGCCTAGGAACACATATTTACAGTTTTTTTCATTATTCTTATCAGAATTTTTATGAATTCCAAAAACAGGAAGGAAAAATTCACAATACACCTCGCAATGTACTAAACTTTAATTATTTTATCAATCAAATAGTTAATCCCAAATCCAAAATATGAAGCCTTTCAAAAAGCTAAACAACATAGATGCAAACAACTAAGGCCTCAGCAGAGGCTGTGACAACAGGTAAATAGCCCTCAGGCAACTGAAGCTCTAAAGATGCCACCATCCATGGACATTCATTTAAATAGGAGCACTGCCCATACAAACAAAGAACATCAAAGGCAGAGAAACAGGAAGAAATCAAAAATTAAAAAAATGAAATGTAAAAAACACAAAATCAGGGAATTTGTTGAAAGTGACAAACAAAAATAAAAATAAAAAGGAGGATGAAACACTTCAATGATCCTAAAACAAAATAAACTGCACTCTTCCCACTTCAATGTATTCAATACATGTTGCCTAAAATCTGGTAAAGATACGTATTCTTCCATTATTTTTAACCACTCTCTGCCATTAACCCAAAAATGCTTCATTATTGGATAAACATGATCTTACTGTGATTTATACACACTGTAGTCCACTGTGCATTCTTACATGAAGTACAATCTGAATATTTCCCACATTTTGAACACTTAACTTTGGTCCAAGAAGTGGTTTTATAGTTGTGGAAAAATCTCTGTGTTCTGCCAGTGAGAGTAGCAAGGCAGATTTGTTATGTATGTGTGTTTGTGAGTTGTTTTGTGATCAAATTTTTTTGAATTCAATGAGAAAAAACAAAAATCAAATCTATACTCCCAAAATTGCTATGTAAATGGTTTCCCTAAACGATTAAAAGTTAATTATCCTTGTGTAGACCAGTGAGAAGGGCCTGACAGACACAGTAAGTTCCAGACAAAAGAGAAGAAATAGAAATGGAAAAAATTAGGGATTTATGATAAGACACAGTCATCTGGATGTATTGTAAGTGTCATAAGGACAACAAGATAACATTTTGCATATCATTGATCACACGGCCCATTGTTAGTCAATGGTGCTAGTTTTGGTCATTATGCAAAGGTACTGTGTATAAGGTTGGAGAAACCTGCAGTCAACTGAGACTGAGGAAGTTACTTGGATGAGTGATATAACGTATCTCCCTGGAAAAGACTTATGTCCAGATGAACTGAATCAACTTTCTAGAACAAGACAATAACATGAATCAGATTCATAGTCAGTGCCAGGCAAGATCAAAACAGGGCGATCAAAAATATAATGAGCAACCAAAGCACAGAGGCAAACCAACAATCAATGTCAAAGGCAAAGAACTGATCATGACCGAAACAAGCCTAGCATTTGGCCTACTTAGAACTAAAATTAAATAACATGAAAGATTGTTGTTTATTTTTTATGTAACTGCAGAAAAAAATCACCTTGTGCCGTGGCCATATTTATACTGGAGGTTCTGGTGACATTACAGATGTGACAGCCGCAACCACGTGACCCACATTGCATAAATAATAAAGAGGAAGAATAAAATAATTACAAATCATATCCATTTGAGTTTCAACCACTAAAACCTGCAGAATTTAATTTGTACTATGACTTGATCCTCCCCTGACAGCATGAACCCTGGGTGCTTCCATCAGGTTTAGAAGGAAATTGGTGATGGAACTTAGAAAGCAGTCTTGGGGTGCCAATATTGCAGGTAAGGACCCATGAGTGTTCTTCCAGACCATCATTTCACTGGTCAACCAAATATTCAATTCTGGAACTACACTTTCTGCAGTCCAAAAATCGCATGGATTTCAAATTCCTGATGATTGTTTATAACAACCAGAGGAGCAGGGCCGATGGTGTGGAGAATCTATACAAGTGAACAGGGTTAAGTTGAGATACATGAAGATAGAAGATGCACTCTGAGATGAGAAGGAATTGCCAATTTAAATGTAACTCCATTTTCTGGAGAATGAAATACAATTCAATAAACCTTTAAGATGGCAATTTCTGATGGATGTTACAGCTCACAAGACAAACCTTGTGTCCCACCTGAAAAAAGCAGTTTGTGAATTTCACTTGCTGACAAGATTACGTTTTGGTTGCTTCTCTGGCCACTTGGAAGGAAAAGCAGTATCTGCTGGGACAGCTGTTACCAAAGGTGAACTACAACTGCTTACTCTTTGATTTCATTTACACTTATGGAGCAACAGTCATACTGTTATTCATTAACTAATTTAAAGAAAATGATTAATAAACTATGTGGCTAAAATTTTATTTGCCCAGAATTCTGGCACAGTGGTTGGGTGCCAAATTGTTAATTAATTAAAACAGTAATCAGTAATTTTGTGTGTATGTGCATACTATTTAATAATTTTCAACATTCTTTAATATAAAATCCATAGTCTATATTTTGACAACTTTGTTGTCTGATTCTGTTTCTATTAACTTGCATTTCTTTGCCAGCCCATATAGTAAAGAAATAGACATGCAGTCTGAAATGTTAGTCATCACTTTTTCATGTTCCCCTTTGCTGCAGTTTATTTAAGTAGTTCATTATAAAGTAATGAATATTCAATAGACCCAAAGCACACTCTTCAGATAATCCTTAGAAAGAGTGAAAAGTACTTGTCAAGGTTAGGGGCCAAGTGACTTACTAGCAATAGCTGGCAAGAGATGATTAAAAGTCGAAACGCAGCGCCTCTGCAGCTTTTAGAGCAATGAAAATGAGTGTTGTTAGAGACACATTCTAATGGTGCAGTATATTGAATATTCTAGCTGGAACACTGAAGTGCATTTGACACAGCACCTTTTAGTAAAAATGTAAAAGCACACTATAATGTTAAAAACCATCAGAAAATAATCCTTAGATTGCAGCAGGATTATGTGAGATTAATACACCTTAATTGCAAACCACACATCTCTTACTATTTTAAAAATGCAAAAGTAAAAGTTGAGATTATATTAATATTCCATAGTTTACCACCACTGCAGGGCACACATACTCATAACAGTTTAGGGTCACTAACCAACCTAACCTTTGTGACCACAAGAGGGCACCAGAGAGCCCCCAACCACAGATACAGCAATACACCACATGTTATATGAATAAAATAAAGAATATTTATTAACTCCAACGCACATATCCAAAGCACCTTCCAGCAATCAGCCAAAATACACAATAAGTACACAATTCTTCATCCTTCTGTCCACCACTTGTGTGTTGTCTGCTGTCTCCCGACTCTGACTAGCCCATGTGTGACAGTAGACTCCCTTTTATGCCAGACCCAGGAGTGTTTCTAGTGCCACGTCATACTTTCCAGGAAACACTTCTAGGTCATAGGAAAAGTAAAGAGGTCCACCCCTGAAAATGCCCTCTATTGACACATAGGGATCCTGACAATGCCGCACTTCTGCACTCTGATTCCCAAGAATCCCTGCGGGTGTCCTGACTGGGTTGACTTAGCATGCTGGGGATGGAAAAGCTCCCGATTCCCGACTATTGCTGTTCTGTCCATTATTTCCTGATGGCTGGACACAGTTATTTCTCTGGTCCACTGACAAATATGCTTTTGTCGTTGATCTGGCCTCCCATTCAGCAGGTATATTATCCCATCTTGCCTGGGATGCCCATCCTCCTCCTACACCTTCTCATCTTTAGGATATGGAAGAAACTTGAATATCCAGAGGAAACCAAAACAGAAACAGAGAAAGTTCGAACCTCACAAAGATGGTGACAAAGTTAGCATCAACCCCAGAACCTTGGAGCTATGATGAAGCAACACTTCTAACCACGAAAACACTGTGTCACCTAATGTACTTCTAATTATTTCTTTAATGATATGTCTATAATGAGTTATGTGAAACGTCAGAATTCAGCAACAAGATACAACAATCCTCTCTCCATTCGATAAAGGTAGACCCAAATATTTTATAACTCACTGTCACATAATCAAATAAAAAAGATTATGACTTTCTGAAGAAAAGGAGTAAGGAGAAAATGATGTGCGGGTCAAAATATCGATTTGGCGGTGTGTGTTTTTTTGGGATGTTTTTACAGTGCACCCATGTTGCACAAAACCCCCTTCTGCCAGTCTTGTACCTTGAAAGACTAAAGGGGGTCCTTCCCACTCGAAGATTTAAAAATTGTTGTTAAAACTCCAAGAGACCCCTCCCCCCCAACTCTTTATTGTAATCAAAGCTTGAAGGAGGACCCCGTTCTTCAGTTTTATATTGTGTATGATCTACATTTACCATACATCATTCATTATTTGAGTTTTCCACTGTCACTGGGCTGGAAATGTTTGCAGGACTTGGCAACCCTTCCCAGCTGGGAAGATGAATTACAGTAACCCCAGAAAGGTACAGACATTTAAAATATTTTGTTACAATCTGGATTTCTTGTTACACAAATAAAAGTGACGAATAGTCCTTTTCTATAGCACACTTTATTTCAAACTCATAGGAATGATTTTTGAGTCAATTTTGGCAAATAAGAATCCGAATAAATCTTTTGGGAACATTTTGAATCTGTTTCTTTCTTGTCAGATTCAATAAAATTCAAAGACTTCCGCTTCAGAGGTGCTCTCCTGCAGAGGGGTAGCTGTCCCTCACAAGGTCTAAGCATCTGAGCTAGTATTCAAGACCTGTACTCATATTTATCATACATTTCAGAATTACTCCTAGGAATTGCACTTAAAGTCTGACTAGTACAAGATTTTGTTCTACTCCATAGTAGAACATGACAAGTTGTTATGAAGCGTCCTACACCCACTTCCATCATATGGTGGGAGTTCTTGTTTCAGAATGAATGTCGTCATGATATTATGGCATTCTGAGCCACAAAATGGTACTCATGAAGATGTTGTGTAGCTTTCTGATACTGATGCTATGGGTTCACTATAAAGATAATAATAATAACTATGGGGCTCTCCCCTCTGCTCACTTCACTCACTAATCCCCAGGGCCAGGTGCCGAGCACCCGATATTTCACAGCTGAGCTCCTCCATTAGATAAAGCAATTGTATTTATACAGATGGTATATGGAAGAGTATGCGGGGTGCAGGAGGAAGATGGTTTGGTCCTTAGTTATTATAGGATTGATTTTTGGAAAATCAGTTACTTGAGTATTTCACTATAACTATCTATTTTAAATACCAATGAATAATAAAACATAGTAAAAAAATAAATTAAAAGTAGAAGTAAAAATATAAAATGTAATAAAAAGTACAGTGCATGTGGAAAGTATTCACAGCGCATCACTTTTTCCACATTTTGTTATGTTACAGCCTTATTCCAAAATGGATTTAATTCATTTTTTCCTCAGAATTCTACACACAATACCCCATAATGACAACATGAAAAAAGTTTACTTGAGATTTTTGCAAATTTATTAAAAATACAAAAATTGAGAAATTACATATACATAAGTATTCATAGCCTTAGCCATGAAGCTCAAAATTGAGCTCAGGTGCATCCTGTTTCCCCTGATCATCCTTGAGATGTTTCTGCAGCTTAATTGGAGTCCACCGGTGGTAAATTCAGTTGATTGGACATGATTTGGAAAGGCACACACCTGTCTATATAAGGTCCCACAGTTGACAGTTCATGTCAGAGCACAAACCAAGCATGAAGTCAAAGGAATTGTCTGTAGACCTTCGAGACAGGATTGTCTCGAGGCACAAATCTGGGGAAGGTTACAGAAAAATTTCTGCTGCTTTGAAGGTCCCAATGAGCACAGTGGCCTCCATCATCCGTAAGTGGAAGAAGTTCAAAACCACCAGGACTCTTCCTAGAGCTGGCCGGCCATCTAAACTGAGTGATCGGGGAGAAGGGCCTTAGTCAGGGAGGTGACCAAGAACCCGATGGTCACTCTGTCAGAGCTCCAGAGGTCCTCTGTGGAGAGAGGAGAACCTTCCAGAAAGACAACCATCTCTGCAGCAATCCACCAATCAGGCCTGTATGGTAGAGTGGCCAGACGGAAGCCACTGCTTAGTAAAAGGCACATGGCAGCCCGCCTGGAGTTTGCCAAAAGGCACCTGAAGGACTCTCAGACCATGAGAAAGAAAATTCTCTGGTCTGATGAGACAAAGATTGAACTCTTTGGTGTGAATGCCAGGCGTCACATTTGGGGAAAACCTGGCACCATCCCTACAGTGAAGCATGGTGGTGGCAGCATCATGCTGTGGGGATGTTTTTCAGTGGCAGGAACTGGGAGACTAATCAGGATAAAGGGAAAGATAACTGCAGCAATGTACAGAGACATCCTGGATGAAAACCTGCTCCAGAGCACTCTTGACCTCAGACTGGGGTGACGGTTCATCTTTCAGCAGGACAACAACCCTAAGCACACAGCCAAGATATCAAAGAAGTGGCTTCAGGACAACTCTGTGAATGTCCTTGAGTGGCCCAGCCAGAGCCCAGACTTGAATCCGATTGAACATCTCTGGAGAGATTTTAAAATGGCTGTGCACCGACGCTTCCCATCCAACCTGATGGAGCTTGAGAGGTGCTGCAAAGAGGAATGGGCGAAACTGGCCAAGGATAGGTGTGCCAAGCTTGTGGCATCATATTCAAAAAGACTTGAGGCTGTAATTGCTGCCAAAGGTGCATCGACAAAGTATAAAGGAAAGGCTGTGAATACTTATGTACATGTGATTTCTCAGTTTTTTATTTTTAATAAATTTGCAAAAACCTCAAGTAAACTTTTTTCACATTGTCATTATGGGGTGTTGTGTGTAGAATTCTGAGGAAAAAAATGAATTTAATCCATTTTGGAATAAGGCTGTAACATAACAAAATGTGGAAAAAGTGATGCACTGTAAATAAAAAATTAAATCACATTAATACCTTGTCAAATACGATATTATGAATTACTTTATCCTCTAACTCAGGGGTAGGCAACGTCGGTCCTGGAGTGCCACAGTATGTGCAGGTTTTTGTTCCAACCCAGTTCCTTAACGAGAACTCAATTATTGCTGATGAAGCACATATTGCTTAAGTGACATTTTAATGCTTCATTTTAGTGGTCTCGCTTGTTAAGGTTCTCCAACCTTAATTGCTTATTTCAATCTTAAACTGCTGCATTCAGTGTTTTAATTGCTCCTTATTAGCAATAAGATGTAAAACAGGGGTAGGCAATGTCGGTCCTGGTGAGCCGCAGTGGCTACAGGTTTTCATTCCAACCCAATTGCTTAATTAGAAACCAATCATTGCCAATCTCAGACCTTATTTAATTTTATGGCTTGTTAGTCTGTGCAATGTAAGGCTTTTATATCGTAGATTTTTTTCCTTTCCAAGGATATCATCCAAATGATTTGAAGCCTAAAACAGATCATTTTCAGTCTGTCACATTTCT
Organism: Erpetoichthys calabaricus; assembly: GCF_900747795.2. NCBI lineage: Eukaryota > Metazoa > Chordata > Cladistia > Polypteriformes > Polypteridae > Erpetoichthys > Erpetoichthys calabaricus. Next base: position 42,500,630 of record NC_041400.2, on the reverse strand, counting down.
CTATTAAGTGTTTTATTAAATCAAACCGTGCATGATGAACACACACAGATGTAATTGGAAAAAAGCTAGCTGGAGAACTGCTGGCTGCTTTGTCTTTTACATCTTATTGCTAATAAGGAGCAATTAAAACACTGAATGCAGCAGTTTAAGATTGAAATAAGCAATTAAGGTTGGAGAACCTTAACAAGCGAGACCACTAAAATGAAGCATTAAAATGTCACTTAAGCAATATGTGCTTCATCAGCAATAATTGAGTTCTCGTTAAGGAACTGGGTTGGAACAAAAACCTGCACATACTGTGGCACTCCAGGACCGACGTTGCCTACCCCTGCTCTAACTTACATTCTATAAACATTGCTTTCTTGTATTTGCATTCGCATATTGTTTGAGGGCGGCACGGTGGCGTAGTGGGTAGCACTGCTGCCTCGCAGTTGGGTGATCTGGGGACCTGGGTTCGCTTCCCGGGTCCTCCCTGCGTGGAGTTTGCATGTTCTCCCCGTGTCTGCGTGGGTTTCCTCCGGGCGCTCCGGTTTCCTCCCACAGTCCAAAGACATGCAGGTTAGGTGGATTGGCGATTCTAAATTGGCCCTAGTGTGTGCTTGGTGTGTGGGTGTGTTTGTGTGTGTCCTGCGGTGGGTTGGCACCCTGCCCAGGATTATTTCCTTCCTTGTGCCCTGTGTTGGCTGGGATTGGCTCCAGCAGACCCCCGTGACCCTGTGTTCGGATTCAGCGGGTTGGAAAATGGATGGATGGATGGATGGATATTGTTTGAGATCATTTTTCTGTTTTACTTTTATTGGATGATTCTCTTTGCTCTTGCTTTTTATTATGTGCAGCTCTTTTTTGTTCATTTTTTTTACGACATTCATTATCAGCTCTTGCTGCCGTTTTTTTTTGTGATCTAAAATTCGACATTCTTGAATTGATAATTTGCTTTTCTGTCTTGCCATTATGACCGACTGCACTGAAGGGTGAGTTAGCACTGAGAGTGTCATGGGGTGGTGAGAGGATGTGTGCAGTAGGAGTAATGATTGGGCGAGCGGTGTGGATGGGAGTGGTCAAGGCTGAATAACGGGGATATGATTGAAAACTTTTTTTTATATATTAGAGAGACAATAATAATAAGAATGATGATAATAATAATAGTATTGAAAGTAGTAGAAGGAGAAGAGTAGAAGGAAATGATAATATGGTTGGATATTGTTCAGAGCTGCACATAACTGAACATCAAGAATAATACTGTAATAAGCTCTTAGACAGAAAGACTGAGATACACACTGAATGTGAGTTAAGCCTGCTAATGGGGGAGTTTATGATTTACAGTCATATCTTCAGAAGAATCACCTGCTGTTAAGGCCACAGGAAATGCCTTGTAAAGAAATAGTTACTGAAACTATCCCTGCACTATAACTGAAGTTGCCTTCACTCTTCCAGTGTATCCAATCTTCTACTTGAGTTACATGCCACTCCATTATCCCCCCTTATCTTCTGAAAGGTTCTATTTGTCCAGTTCTCAGGGAGTCTCTGCCTGCCTCCTTGAACTTTCCTGGTTTTATAAAGTATAGCTGTCATGAATACAGGTTGGTCCTGAATTCCTGAAGGAAAAAAAAAATTCCTTCTTAAAAGACTTCTTCTCTGTCATGGAAAATTTTTTGGCATGTTAAAAGTTAATTTAGAGAGACTTTTTCAAAAGATTTCAGTAGTTTTGTTAGTTGCTGTGATTCATTGATTTGTTGATACATGTATCTGGGGTTGCTAGGGACAGACCTTTGGTCATGGCCTGTATTGTCATCAATGCAACGATATAGTCGCCATTTTGTGGTAAGCGGGAAGATGGATTACTAAATACTTTATTTTGTGCATGTTTTCTCAAGTTTATTTTTGGCTTCAACCTCACTTTGTTCTCTGACTTCATTACTGATTTCCCCTTTTGGTTTTGGTTGCTAGAAATCTTTTAGTTAAGAGTTCTTATTACAAATGCCTTCCTCGTGCACTTACTAGTCCTCATACAATCTCTGTGCATTATCATTGTGCCAGAACAGTAATACAAATATTCCAAGTGTTTATGGAATCCTGAACTCGGAGTACATTTGTGGCATTTCACTGTCAATCACTTATGCAGCCCAGCCTATCATGAGGGGAATATGCTGGCTACTGCAATACAGTTTGCATTCATGACCATCCTGTTTGTTAATTCTGTGATATCACTTATGATTCACGTATGTGTGTTGATGCACACTTGGGGCAAGTGATCTTTACAAGCATGCCACCAATTACACCTACAACTCCAGGAACACCAGCAATATCCGTGAATGCAGCTTGCTTTAACGTTACCTCCCAAGGAGAGTTGAGGAAATATATGAATCAACGTATTATCTCATGCTCTGTAAGGGCATTGACAGTTTGGTGCAAAATTCAAGAAGTGGTTTTTGGTAACATACCCAGATCATCACAATTATGCAGTGGTGAAAAAAAGCATAATTTTACTACATTTTGGCTGACATCATGTGGCTTCTCCACATAGATGAAGCAATCATGTGACATACAAGATTTGTTATTATTCTTTCCTTGTTGAAAGAGTATCTTTTAATGAGTTCATTGTTGTCCAGAGTTTCCAAAAAATTCCACCTTTACCAGAATGTGTCTGCTGATCTCTGCCGGAACATCATCTTCTGGCAGCATCTTAGGTGATAGGACAGCTCACAAGCTCTCCTAAATCCTGGTAAGTTTAGGAACAGTTTCCTAAATTGGAAAATTGATAACATGTTATTACTCCTACTCTTAAGAGTAGGACCAAATATGTGTCACTCACGTTTTCCTACTCTGAGATGCTTAATAAATGCAGGATCTGTTGTGTAAGAGAATAAATACTTTTATTACTGTCAGATAGGAGGTTTGCATGCTAAGGCAGTTGTGGCAGAAGTGCTTGGTTGACGCTGACCCAACACAGACTGACACCGGAGGCACATGAAAATGAAAATAAGAGCTTTATTTGTTCTTCAGCCATGGGGCACATCTTCCCACAGGCCCTACACAGTCCCAAAACACACAACCAAAGAAAAACACCAACACACTCTTCTTCCTCCACTCCTCCCAGGCAGCTTTTTCCTCCTCCTGACTCTGGCGCCTCGAGTAGTGGCTGCAAGCTCTTCTTATAGCTCACCTGGAATTGCTTCAGGTGATAATTAACCTAATTCACGCTGCACTTCCGGGTGTGGCTATATTCCAGCCCACACAAGCTTGTGAAGCTGTGCAGCTTGGTGGCCACGGAGCCCAACAGGGCTGAGCCCTGAAGTCCCACACCTGTGGCACCGATATAACCCAGGAGGGCTGCCACCATGTGTTCCAACAGACGTAGTGTGCATCCCATGGCTGCTCCCCCAGACCCAGTGTCAAAGGGGCGTCCTGGCCGGGCATGGGTCCTGGCCGTCTGCCACACAGTAAATCCAGCATTCTTCTGACTCATGCTTTGTAATCAAGTCATCCCTAGAAAGTCAAAGTATAGACTTTCCTGCCACATCCATCAAAATTTCTTTAGATTTATCAAAAATCAAGTGAAACACACTATGGTCAAGTGGTTAAATGTCTGGGATTTCCCCACCAGTAATTCACTGTCCAACATTAAGATAGGTGTAATGATCTGCCAAAGTAATAATGTTAAAAATGTTAGGTACTGTGTTATTCAAACAAAGAGAAAAAGACACTCCTCTTTGGGGCTTCTGTCTACAACAGCCGCAGGCTTCCCTGACTCCTAGTGCCTCCTGCTAATAATAAACTGCCAGTGAAGGGGGTGATGTGCAGCTCCAGTTTTGAATGTGCTTGTCTAAAGATTGTAGGAGACTCTGGGGTTTGGAGAACAGACATATTATGCACAGAATTACATGCCTTAAGATTTTGGAGTGACATTATGGGCATGTAATGGAGTGATGATGGAGTGACATTATGGGTGTGCTTTTTTTTTTTTACTTTGGTCATCTTCCCTGCACCTTGAAAATAGGAGTGGAAGGTCTTGCTGCAGGAAAAGAAATAAAGCAATTAAAGGACTATGAGCCAATTCAGTCCACCTCACAAATTCAATGGTCATTTATGACATTTTGGACCTTGATAATGTACACTTGTGACTTGTGGGTCATTCTTAAAAAAAAACACCTTCTAGATATTAAATAAAATACACGCTAACACCCTAAACACCAAGGTAATCTTGCCTTGTAGCTTTTCACAGTTGTGCAAGTTTTCAGAATTACTCGATAATTACTGTAAATTTCATTAGCAACTATCACATCCAACACAAAATACTGGTTCCACTAAGCTGACCTGTCACACCTGCTTCATAAAAATGTTTTTCATAGCTACAGTTCATTTCCTTATACTTAAACTCTGTATTTAGATTAACATTTCAAATTTTCACATCCAAGTCATCCTGTATATGCTTAATGAGCTGTTATAAAGTACTGAATTAATGTTCATCTTAAATAGACAAAAATATCTTTTTCATTTGAAAACTTAACACATGTTATTATTTTCTTTTTTGTTGAAGTATAGATAGATATGCATTTTTTAAAAATAATTTGTGTAAATTAAAAGTAATTTTATGCCTACAGTGTAACTGCAGTATGGGCTGGTGGCTAAGCTGCTTAAGTTGAAGTCACATGGCTGCCACTTCAATCCCAGCCTCTGACACAGTGACGTCTCAGCAAGTACCTTATCTTGCTCTTTCTCCAATTTCATAAAACATTTTTAAAAATTTTAAGCTGTGTACTTAACAAGCTTCTTAAAATGCTATATTTTTTGCTTGAATCCTATGTACATAAATGTTAGGGTGAAAGGATTGTGTGGTTTCATATTTTTTGTACAGCAGCAGCAAATGATGAAGCTGTTCATAGTAAATACAACACTACATTTATGTTTAACTTACATTATTATGAATGTCATTTGGTTGCCAGTAAAAAGTTAATGAACTTTATATAGAAGGAGGGAAGTTTTAAGTATGAATATAACAGCATTTATACACCATATTATCAGATTTTTATATTTCTATCAATTCTGTAATGCTGTATATATATATATATATATATATATATATATATATATATATATATATGTATGGTAAAAATGTAGATAGATAGATAGATAGATAGATAGATAGATAGATAGATAGATAGATAGATAGATAGATAGATAGATAGATATGGATATACTGTATATATACTCTGTATATAAAATCACTTACCCTAAGCAATGTTTGGATGGCTATTGGTGAGCAAATCTGTGAAAAACATATTTTTGATGAGAATAAAGCTGTGATATTTTGAGGCTGTTAGAAATAAAACAGCTGATGGCAACCACAGATTTCTTTTCAATCACCACTTCGGAGAAGCAGCAGTCCTTGCAAAAGAAAGCGATCAGGCGAGTCTGATTTACAGGACATCTGCACTGAAATTGAAGCTTTGCTCTGACAGGCAATGTTTGAATCTACTTCACATTGTTTCTTATACATGCTTCATCCACCTTCACACCCAAAATATTTCAATATTAAAATAATTGTATTAAACTCATGTTTATTTTTATATACAGTGAATGTATAACATATATTTATTAATCATAACTTTCTGCTCACACTTAAATTTTTAAAATATGATTCTACTGTTCTGTCTTTTTCTAACCAAACTTCTTTTATAATCAAACTCGAATCATTCAATAGTACAACTCAACATTGGTGACTAATCCTATTAATTCTGTTGGATGAAGATTTTTATTAAATTAATTTCTACACAAATTGATCCTTTCATTGAGACCAAGGTATCAGTATAAACACTCTGGGGAAGAATTAAAGCATATTTGAACAGACAAAATGCTTCATATATTTCACATAAAAATAAATTGCAAACTAGAAGAGCATCAAAACTAATGACTGGACTGATCAAGACTATGCACATTCACTAACTGATTTGCTCCACAAAAAATGGAATTTAATCTATTTGAGCAAGCAGAGAAAAAAGCCACTCATTTTAAGCCACATCACTTGTACTAAGAGCATGGAGGAGATGCTAGTAAGATTTTAGCTCAACAAATACACAATAAGCAGTTAGGGAATGTAAAAGATGCAGTGACTAACAGGGTATTTAGAACTGATGTTAGGGAACACAAAGGAATAACTGACATATTAGAAGAATATTTAAAGTCTTTATTACATATCAGAGTAAAATGGAGGTAGGGCTTATGCCTGCAAATTCTTTCATAAAACAGAATTGCTGCAGCTCAGTGCACTGCTCATAGAAGAGCTGGACAAACCATTCAGGCCCTCCAAAATCCAAGCTGCTGCAAGTCTAGTCATCATTTCAAGGAATTTTATGAAAAAGTTGTGTGTTACATTAGCTTTGTTAATGCCATCTACACTCACTAAGCAACTTAGAAGATGGGTAAATTGTATCCAGGAAGGGCTGCACATGTTCAGCAACAATACTCATATAGGCGATAACATTCAAGTGATGAATGACTGCTATTAAAAGTGTGCCAACAAAACATTCCCCACACCATTATACCATAATCTTCAACCTGGACTAGTGTCACAAGGCAGGTTGGGTACATGGATTCATGCTGTTGGCACCAAGTTCTGACCCTACCATCTGTTTGCCAAAGTAGAAATTGAGAGCCTGTAACCACTTCAGCCTCAGCTTTCCATTCTTGTCTGACAGGTTTGGGTGTGGTTTTATAGCCTATCCACCTCAAGATTCAATGTGTTGTGCATTCTGAGATGATTTTCTGCTCACCACAGTTGTACAGAGTGGTGATCTGTCAACACGAAGCAGTCTAGTCATTCTCTTCTGACCTCTTTCATCAACAAGGCATTTCTGCCCACAGAACTGTCACTCTCTGGAAGTTTTTTAGCTTTTTGCATTACCCTGAATAAACTCTGAAGACTGTTGTGCCTGAAAATCCCAGGAGATCAGCAGTTACAGAAATATTCAAACCAGTCCATCTGACACCAACAATCATGCCACGGTCAAAATCACGGAGAGCACTTTTTGCTCAATTCTGTTGTTTAATGTGAACACTAACTGAAGCTCCTGCCCTGTATCTGCATGATGTTATACACTGTGGTGCTCATTAAATACATGGATAAACAGGTGTTCGGTAAATGCATGATTTACCAAAAAATACCATGAAATATGCCAAATACTGCCACTCTAAAAAAGAAAGATACTACTAAGTGTACATCCTATACACTACTCACACTACTGAATAACAATTAAGATCCTGGTGAAAACGTTAGCTATGAACAGAGGAAGTGCTCTTTTCTGTAAAATAACATGAAACTAAATTTGTTAAAAGTGGACATTCATTGTTAAACTTTTGTTAACTGTTGAATTTAAACTTTGCGAGTGCTGATAAAATTATCTGGAGCAGCATTTACAATAGACCCCTTTCTTCCATTTATTTTAGCAGGACCATTTTCTGAGTCCTGAGTGGGCGGAGTGGTGGCCCTGAAGCTAGAGATCTGTACCAGCAATCAGAAGGTGGCCAGTTTGAATCCTGTAAATGCCAGAAGTGATTCCACTGTGTTGGGCCCTTGAGCAAGACCCTTAACCTGCAATTGCTCCGTCCTGGGTATGATATTAACCTGCATCCAGCCCTGCTAGCAGGTCCTCCAACTTGCAGGGAAAACATAGGGGTTGGTGGCAGGACTGGCACTCCAGCCACTGCAAAAAATCTCACACTGTTCCCTTCCATTCGAACCAGTGTGGTGCTGAGGTGTCACGAATTGCAGCGCTGCACTTGGGTCCTAGTTTGGGATCCTGAGGTTTGTCGTGTGGTGGGTGCAGCAACACACTGCATCAGTGCATGCTCCCAACCTCCTCTTTTCTGAGCAATGTGTTGGCAAAATCAGTGTATGCAGCGTTGACAAGCCATTAAAGAGTTGTCTTCCTGTCATAGTTTCTACACCCTCCTAAAAGAAAATAAAAAATAAAAAAACTTCCAAGCCAAACCACCATTTTTTAGTAAGTTTCACTATTGCAAACTCACACACAGAACATAATGAAGTTTTAACTGTTGTGCTGTTATATTTGCCATTATGTACAAAGTGAGATTTGGGCAGAGGAATTGTGGTGGCGTGAAGTAGTTGGCCAAGTGTGCATTTTAGTTTACTGTGTACACCATATGTGACAAAAAAATCTGAGGGAAACATTATCATTTTTAAAAGTGTATAGCCTTGCATTTTTAAACAATCAACACTATTTCTGATTCATCTGATTAACCAGTAACACTCTAACTGAGGTCCATTGAATTTCAGAATTGAAACTGAGTAACACTGCTAGTCTAATACAGTCATATGAAAAAGTTTGGGAACCCCTCTTAATTCTTTGGATTTTTGTTTATCATTGGCTGAGCTTTCAAAGTAGCAACTTCCTTTTAATATATGACATGCCTCATGGAAACAGTAGTATTTCAGCAGTGACATTAAGTTTATTGGATTAACAGAAAGTATGCAATATGCATCATAATAAAATTAGACAGGCGCATAAATTTGGGCACCCCAACAGAGATATTACATCAATACTTAGTTGAGCCTCCATTTGCAAATATAACAGCCTCTAGACGCCACCGATATCCTTTGATGAGTGTCTGCATTCTGGATGGAGGTTTCATTCTTCCATACAGAATCTCTCCAGTTCAGTTAAATTTGATGGCTGCCGAGCATGGACAGCCTGCTTCAAATCATCCCATATATTTTCGATGATATTCAAGTCAGGGGACTGTGACAGCCATTCCAGAACATTGAACTTCTCCCTCTGCATGAATGCCTTTGTAGACTTCAAACTGTGTTTTGGGTCATTGTCTTGTTGGAATATCCAACCCCTGCGTAACTTAAACTTTGTGATTGATGCTTGAACATTATCCTGAAGAATTTGTTGATATTGGGATGAATTCATCTGACCCTCGACTTTAACAAGGGCCCCAGTCCCTGAACTTGCCACACAGCCCCACAGCCTGATGGAACCTCCACTAAATTTGACAGTAGGCAGCAGGTATTTTTCTTGGAATGCGGTGTTCTTCTTCCACCATGCAAAGCGCTTTTTGTTATGACCAAATAACTCAATTTTTGTCTCATTAGTCCAAAGCACTTTGTTCCAAAATGAATCTGGCTTGTCTAAATGAGCATTTGCATACAACAAGCGACTCTGTTTGTGGCGTGAGTGTAGAAAGGGCTTCTTTCTCATCACTGTGCTATACAGATGTTCTTTGTGCAAATTGCGCAGAATTGTAGAACGATGTACAGATACACCATCTGCAGCAAGATGTTCTTGCAGGTCTTTGGAGGTGATCTGTGGGGTGTCTGTAACCATTCTGACAATCCTGTGTATATGCTGCTCCTGTATTTTTCTTGGCCTGCCAGACCTGGTGGGTTTAACTGCAACTGTGCCTGTGGCCTTCCATTTCCTGATTACATTCTTTACAGTTGAAAATGACAGCTTAAACCTCTAAGATAGCTTTTTGCAGTCCCCTAAACCATGATACTGAACAATCTATGTTTTGAGATCTTTTGAGAGTTGCTTTGAGGATCCCATGCTGTCACTCTTCAGAGGAGAGTCAAAGGGAAGCACAACTTGCAATTGACCACCTTAAATACCTGTTCTCACGATTGGACACACCTGTCTATGAAGTTCAAGGCTTAACGAGCTAATCCAACCAATTTGGTGTTGCATGTAATCAGCATTGAGCAGTTACATGCATTCAAATCACCAAAATTACAAGGGGACCCAAATGTTTGCACAGCCAATTTTTCACATTTGATGTAATTTCATACAACTAAATACTGCTTCACTAAAAATCTTTGTTTGGAAAACACCCCATTACTCAAATGTTCCTAGGAAATGAAGGACATACCACTGTTATGTTTTTTGTTGAAAGCAGAGTAAATTATTATGCAGGCTGAGAGGAGTTCCCAAACTTTTTCATATGACTGTATATAAAGCTGAACAGTATATTCGCCTAGTAAGCAAGTCCATACCACTGAGCCTATGTCCACTAAAATTTGTACAGATTCCCCCTTTGTATAGGACACCACCACAAGGCTATGTTTCCTTCAGAAATCTTTACCATTGGGGAACTTATTTAGTATTTGCATCTGTCATTTCTTAGAGAAGACTTCACTTCTTTTAAGACTTCACACACTTATGCAAAGTCGCTTCTCACAGTAGGTTTACTCAAGTCTGGATATTGGGCGAAGGCTTTCCATCAGGGGAATTAATTTAGTGACCACCCCTTTCTAGCATAAACAAAATAAATTCTGACTATTTCCCACTAGAGACATGTCAGTTCATTATCAGCAATGCTTTTTACTAATTGCTATTGAACTCTAGGCTATCAGAAACCCAGAAACAATCAGAAATAAATGAGACCTTAAGAAAAGAAATGAACAAGAAGCATCTCTCTTTGCTAATAAAAATAAAATGGTGCTCTATATTGCAGAAACATAATAATCATCGATACTTCGATTGAATCTTCTGGATGAAATTTAAAGTATCTCTGGGTTCAAAACTAACTTGAATAAGAATGTACTTTTCCCAGTGAATTATGTTGCACTTCAAACTAAATTAGATCAATTTTCATTAATTGTCTGAGGTCAGTTCCAATATCTAAGAGATATAGTCACAGAAAAAATTTGAATCTATTGAAATATAATTTCTGCAATAGATGGAAAACATCAAACAGATATTATTAGATGGTTACCACTTCATCTCACTTCAGCTGGAAAAATCAATATTGATAAAATAAATATCTTAGTTTGCTTTCATTAAATGTATTAATCTTTTTTTTAAGTTAGGTGCAATTGTAATTTTGTTCATGCAAATATCCTTCATACTGTGAGAGTATGGAAGGAATCAGAAGATAATGAAACCTTACATTCTTGATCCTATCTCCTCTCTCTATGTTTTTTTGATGTGCCCCAGTCATCACTAGTTATCTCCAATTTATGATTTGTACCATTCATGGGTGGAGAGGATAATTTCAGCTGCTCCAGTGCATGATAATTAATTTTCCCAGCCTTCTTCAACCAACACAATATTAAATTTATGGACGTTATTTGGTACCCAGGGATCTTTAAAGATCTCTGTATTGATAATGTGTGCAGTCAATGTTTTAAATATGATCTTCCAGTAGCACTATGTTTTTCTATGTACAGGTTAGAAACATTGTCAGAAAGAACCTGCTCAACTTCAGTAATCTTCCATCGCTACCTTATTGTCACACAGTTGGCAATAATTGCTTTTCCTTGTTTTCCCTTTGATTGGAGCTAGAAAATAGGGGTGAACTGTGACGTCAGCTCTGCCATGCCACTGGAAGCCCCAACCCCTTTCAGTCCTTCCTTTATTTACAACGACGGACAACTGGAATCTGCCTTTCATTTTGAATGCTGCTCCCAAAGACAGTAAATCTCCCATGCAGTTAGCCCTGTTTTCATAGTGCTAACAAGCACCAGATTGCCTCAGGACCAACTGTCCCCTTCCTTTTTGTAATTTATTTTCATACTGACTTTCCGGACTGTTATCTCAACATTTTGATGTTGTACCCATCTTCTTTTAAAGAGTCTGAGCTGAGCTGGGAGAAGAGAAGGACAAAGCTCACCTGAAAGAGATCTGAAAAGTAGAATGGAATAGTCAAAGAACTGTATTGTGGAAGAAAGAAGCCTGTTTTGAGGGTATTTTCTTAAATAAACAGTATTCTGAACTTAGGACATTTGTGAATGTGGCTGTATTTGGGTTTGGGTGTCTGAGATGCAACCTAGTGGTCACACTATGCTAGAATCTTTATCAATTAGCAATGTAGAAGATATTGATATGATCTCCAGACTGTATCAGATAAATTCAAGGTCACACTAGGCTACATACACACTTTCACGTTTTTGTTTAAAAATGCAGACATTAATCTCAGTTTATGCATTTTGTCCACCCTACCAGAGGGTATTTAATCCCCAAATGTATATGCATAAAAACACTCCACACAACCATATATTTCTTAATATGCCTGCTTAGTATTGTAGTGTGGATATGTGAAAATGGAGAGTTTTGAAAATGCAGACGCTAATCACATTCTTAATGTTTTGTGCTTATTATATGGCTCTTGCTGATTGGATCCTGTTCGTTACAATGAAGTGAAGATCCTAGCCTGCTTTATGGTCATTTTGGTGGCCTCTCAACCTGTTCCCATGTTTGAGACTCCTTCAGACAAAAACTTCTCTTTTGGCTTCTTAAATCTCTGGGTCTTCTACTTTGTCACAATAACATGAGTTCACTCAAGAGTTCTTATAACAACAGGCTTCAGTCCACTGCAGCCCCAAAAGGTTTCATTAAGAAGGTTCTGAAAATGAATGGATGGATGAATGAATGGGAATGAATGTAAATGTGTATCCAGAGTTGGAGAAAAAACTAATTTAGAAACATAAGGAAGAGATGTATTTGCATTTCATGCTTAATATCATGTGGACTGGAGTTCCTGACTCTGCAAGTCAGTTAACAGGAGAGGAACCACAAGGTGTTATCCTCAGAGACTTTATTTGGTATATGTCCTCCATCCTTCTCTCTGGAGTTGCCTTCTCATTATTTATTTTATCTCATGCAACCAAAAATCTTTTTTTTTAACTTTCCTGGATTTAATGGCTTGTCTGGTGCCTTACAGAATGCTTGAAAAGTCAAAGGAAATCATCTCAGGTCTTTGCACGTTTCACATCTTCTTTAAAACTGAGCTTCTCGTCTTTAACTTGTCAAAAAATACGCACCTTTTCTCTACTCTTTCTAACCAGGGGAAGCATTCTTGTTTATCTGAGCATGAAATATCCATCCATCCATTTTCCAACCCGCTGAATCCGAACACAGGGTCATGGGGGTCTGCTGGAGCCAATCCCAGCCAACACAGGGCACAAGGCAGGAACCAATCCCGAGCAGGGTGCCAACCCACCACAGGAGCATGAAATAGACCAAGCAAAAAAGGTACACTACCACACCAATTGGATACCAACTTCCCAGTCAACTAGATCCATCTGGACAGGCACTTCAACAAAAAGAATGACAACTTAACACATAGCTTTTGTGACATCACTATGGCAACTAAATGTGTGTACAGTCTTCATCTTGGTAATGGAGTGAGCCACTTAGATACTCTGCTGATTAAGCTACTCCACTCTCAATAGCCAGAAAGCCTGGTGTCTCACTTACTCCCATTGAAGGGCCAACATTTATACAGTCTTCCCATGTGAAATGTTCAGATGCACTGTATATCTGATTTTTAACAAGTCAACCAAACATATGTATATTCATCAGTGTGTCTTAGAATGAGCATTGACTTTTAAGAAGATCGTTGACGTTATAATAATCAGGTCTGTTGGTGACACTAATAAATATTTCCCTGTTGTGCTTCATCAGTTTTTCTTGATATATGGCCTTGTATTCATTAAGTCTCCGGCACTTTGTTGCAGTTGGCTTCCACTTTATAACTTACAACATTACAAATACATTACTTGAAGAAACTTAGCATTCTTGTTTAGCTCTTTTGACTGATTTGCTTCTCAGTATTAAATACAATTTGTTTCCCCCAGCCCTAAATGTTATAATTTGGATTAACAAGCTTACAGCATACTATGCATGATACACAGCCTCAGAGAAATATGTACAGAAGTCAATAGAAAAGTAAAGGCTTTAAAGACATATATTGACAGAAAGGTTATCATCCAAAAAATGAATGGGTACTGCATATTACCTGTTCTAATATTCTAATTCTTATATAGCATATGGTATCATTGTGGCACAGTGGTTAGCAAAGCTGCTTTAAAAGTCCAGAGTACTTGGATCCATTCATAGCACGGTGACTGTGTGTATAAATGTTGAAAATTTTCTTCTAATTTTGTCTGTATAGGCTTTTTCTGGCTTCTCTGGTTTCCTCCAATATCCCAAACATATGCAAAGTAGATTTACTGATGATTCATAATTGGCTCTGTATGAGCCATAGAATGCTCCTTGATGGGTTGCCATTCACTTATGGTTGGATCCTGCCTTGCACCTGATCTTGCTGGAGTCTGGTCAGGATTCCTATAAATCTGTAATAGAAGAAGCTGGATCAGAAATGGGACAGAGTCATTTTTCACAGTTAACTCTGCTAAAGCATTGTATATTTCTATCTATTAACAGTGCTGAATTTATTCCTATCTTTTAAAATAAAAATAAGTATGACGTAAATTATCCACCTTCCCTTCTTCACACTCTTTCTCCAGTCTTTCTATCAATACTTAATTTGTCATTATTTTTAGATTTTTCTCTTTTCACTAGATCTTGACGAGCCTTGCTGCAACTTCCTTTGGCTTGTGCTGCAGTAGTGTCTGCTTCATGTTTACAGCATTGACACTTCTTACTGGTCACGTGTTGTGGCAGATATAAGTAAATGTATAAAATTAAAATAATTACATAGGTGCTTGTTTACTTCTTAACTGAAAATAAGGTTTAATTAAAAAGCTTACGCACTCAAAGGACCAAATATCAATGAACGTACAACAAGCAAAGCATGAGGGTACTGATATCATATTTAAGGAATATAGAAATAAATCAAAGCAAGTAACAGGTTATAGATAAAAGCATGAAATTTAAATATTTTAATAGAGGACAGACATCTTTTAAAGGTAGTTGTTTTATTCTGTTATTATTTGTATTTCAATTGTTTTATTGAAATCCCATTCTCACAGAAAGTGTTCTGCCTCATCATAGATGTAAAGTCAGTTTAAAGCCTTTTCTGGCTTTTCTGTCAGAACACAGCATCCAGGATTAAACAGGTGAAGCAAGGATGAGAAAAATAAGAAACAGCTTGACATGAGGATACAAATTCCTAGATTATATGTATATTTATTAAACATATTTGATTTTTTTTTATATTCCAAGCTTCTGCTTTTCCAGAGCTGTATGACTGCAAAAGCAGTGAAAGTCTGCCTACATGATGTCACACATGTGGGCGACAGTGTGATAATATTAATCATATTCACCTCCCCCAACACTTGAGATCTCGCAGGGAATGCAGCTAAGTTTTGAATCATGCTTTAATTAGAAACATTTCCTTTAACAAAACGTAGTACCTGAGAATTTTTTTTCAGTAAAAACAACTCATGTTGGAGGCATGTGCGACTCCAGTAGAGTCGAGAGTTGCCAATCCTGCCTCACTGCAAATGTGTTGGCTTTACCTCTACCCTTGTTCTCACATGGTCATTTTTGGTCTGTTTCATTGGGGTGTTCACTTCCTTTCACATACCACAAAAGATGTTTCACCTAGAGACCTTACAGGTTTGAGCTGTTATATCTGTATGCTATTTTTTACTATTTGCATTGGAATGATATGAATTTAAAGATTGTTCTTGGCAGACAAAATATGGTAAGCAAAAAAAGCTAAATACAGATTTTTTTATTTACCACATTTGCTATCTGCCAAAACAATTATGTATAAATATGCATCTCTCTCTTTCGCTCTCTCAAATGCAACAGCTTCAGCTAAACATTAAAATGATCACACAAGAAAATCAACTTGTAAAGACATTATTCCCTTTAAATTACAAGATCTTTTTATGCATCATAAAATAATACTTAACACAGATCTTAAATGTATAATTTTCTCTGCCTTTAATAATAATTTTAAAACTGGCTCTAATCTGGCTTTGTCTTCATTACTGTGGATTTGACAGGAATATTCTTATACTTGATTATATGTGAGGGCACTGGAAAATACGCTCTGTTCCACACAAGATAAACCTTAAAATTGATTTGGACAGCTCACAAATGATAGGTTTTGCATTTTTGAACAAGTCTTGATTGTATTTTATCATACCACTAGGGAGGACACATGGATGTCTAACAGCTTGAGAATGTGGTGTAGCTGATTTCTGAATGGCAGCTGGTAAGTAGTTTTTTGGGCAGGATTAATGAAGAGAAAATAGAAAACATTATTTGCTTTTGTAAAAAGCAGATTGCATGCTTAAGTGTAGGTAATGTAATTACAATTTAATGCAAGATTAATATGCAGTTCTTTCTAGAGATAAGGAAAACAATGGCTGATATTGTGATACTTAATTAAAAAATGAAAATACAATTATTAATTTATGAACGCAACACTAATGATATGTATTTGACTAATCATGATTAGGAATACTGAACAAAATGACAATATATCAATTACAGTGGATTCTACTGAATGTAAAATATGTGAAGGGATATCCATACCATCAAAGTATAGCAAGGCATGTTATCTGCTTTAGCATTCACTATCTCAACTCCATGCATTTTCTGTTCCCACAATTTCTATTACAGGATTGTAGGCAACCAAATTGTATTTCAATAGAAACGTTCAACCCAGTCATGAGGAACACTCAAAAAGCGCACCTTTAGCAGTTCACATAAGACACTTTGTGCTTTGACTTTATCAAATTGCAATATGTGTTTGCAATTATGCGCCATTATGCCAAAAAATAACTGACTGAAGATGAAATGTCATAACGCTTTGCTTTTTATATTTATGTCTCCAGTATAATTAGTCTCTATTTGTTCAGGTAAAATATTTCAGGACATTGTAACCATATTACCAAGAAAGCTTGGTAATATTTTGACAACAGCGGTACCGACAAGTACTGTTCCTGGGCCCTGGACTTGTAGGAAGCACAAAACGGTATGAGCAGAAATTCATTGTATTTGTAACGGCAGCATCAGTAACAATACTGACAAGAGTGGCTGAGACAACTTTATGGGGTTTCAGAAGGTCGGAATGTATAATGACTTGAACTGAGTGACATTTGACACTATTTGTCACACTACTCTTCTCAATAGATTATCTTTGATTGACATTACCCACACTCCACTACATTGGTTCAGATCCTATCTTTTAGGCCCCAACTCAGTTCATTCAACTTAAAACTTTCACATCCCAGCCCACCGCTGTTACTTCAGGTGTGACCCAGGGCTCTGTCCTGGGGCCCCTCCTTTTCATTAAATACCTCCTTCCCCTCGGCAAAATCTTTTGTAAATATAACATTAACTTCCACTTTTACACTGATGACACCCAGCTTTACCTCACTAGCAAACCTACTTTTTCCTTTCCACCCTCCTTGCTTATTGACTACATAGCAGTAATTAAATCTGATAAATTTTCTTCAAATTTTCTTGAATTAGATAGTGACAAAACTGAGATTCTCCTCATTGGTACAAAATCAACATTATCCAAAACTGATCATTTTTCATTTGTTATTGGTAATTCCTTTGTTTCCTCTTTCCCACAGGTTAAGAGTCTGGGTGTCATCCTTGACAGTACTTTATTCTTTCAGTCCCACATCAATAACATCTCCCTGTCTGTATATTTCCACCTGCGTAACATTAATCGTATTAGTCCTTCCCTCACTTCCCATACAACTGCTATCCTTGTTCATAGCCTTGTCACTTCTCGTCTGGATTATTGCAATTCCCTCTTCTTTGGTCTTTCTCGCAAATCTCTTTATAAGCTTCAACTGGTCCAGAATTCATTACTAGAACCCCCTCTATTCACCATATCACTCCCAGCTTCACTGGCTTCCGGTTAAGTTCCACATTGACTTCAAAATTCTCCTGTTAATAATTAAGGCTATCCACAATCTTGTCCCTCCATACCTGTCCAACCTCCTCCATGTTGCCATTCCCTTAGATCTTCTTCTTCCATCCACTTGACTGTCTGCTTCATCCGTCTTACCACCAGCTCTGGAACTCATTACCATATGAGCTTATAAATACTGATTCATTCTCACTTTTCAAATCGAAACTTAAAACTTATTTGTTTAAGACTGCTTTTACTCTCTGATTACAATTGCTCTGTCTGATTTTAATTTTTGTATTTTTAGTGTTGTTTATAATGTATGTTTTATCTATTGTTCGGTGTCCTTGAGTGTTTAGAAAGGTGCCTATGAATAAATGAAATGTATTATTATTATTATTATTATTTTTACACATTAGCTCCCTGCTGGTACAGTTCCGTTGCCCACCACAGAGTAAAAGCGGCCTTTCTCCTCAGCCAGATTATACACAGTGGCTAACTGAGAGATCCTTTTAAACATAGTGGTCTGAAGTCCATGATTTTAGCCATCTTGTAATTTTGTTGAATGGGAGCTTGCATGTTAAGTGAGTTTTGCAGACTTGGTAACTACAAAAGCTCAAGCTTAGAATCTATGAGAAAATAGCTTCGTAAGAGAGGATCAGTTATTTATTATATGTGTTTTACATGATGTTGAAATGATATTTTTGATGCACTTGGTTTGTAATATTACAAAATATGAGCCTTATAATATTTTGCTTAAGGCTTTAAATGTAAAAACAAACATGCTGGTAGTGTTTTGCATTTGTGATTAAATGTTAAGTAAACGTGTGAATAATGTTTGGCATTTGATTTAATAATATATAATTCAAGTTAATAATGTTCTGTTAGTAATTGCTTTGTTAAATGAATAGAACTTTATGAGACTTAAAATGTATAGGGTCCATTAGTGCAGTTCTATCCCAGGCCCTGGCATCTAAAACGGCACTCCTATAAATGAATTTATCTGTGCTACTAAGGACTTTAGTAGTAAAGATTTTGTGATTGATTATGGCGTTAAATATTTGATATTTAATTTACACATTCAGTGCTTGCTATGGTTATAAAAACCTGCCCAAATCAGAAAGGAATTTTATATTAATTTTCTTTTTCTGGGCAAGTGTTTTTTCTTTTGTCTCTCCTGCTACAGCAGACACTTCACCACTGCTGCCATTATAAATATAAGTTTAAATTTATACTGTAGGTTTTAAAAATTTCTAAAATTTTTATTTTTGATGAGAGCAAATAGGCTGAACATCTGCTTGTAAGACAATTCTTTGTGTTATCTTCTCCTTTCATTTTTCAAACCTTGTTTTTTCCACTTCATGTGTGAGAAAAACAAGCAACCACAGAAATGCCCACAGACACACACAGAATGTGCAGATTCCACACAGGTGGCGATAACAGTGGAATTTAAACTAAATCTACTGCAGCAGCAAGAAAACATCAATGAAAAAATGGTATCACACACAGAGCAAAAAAAGTACTTTATTGTATAGGATAAACACAGAAAACTGAGTGCCATTATAAACAATGACGCACATCCTCTCTTTGACACCCTAACACTGAGGAGTTTCAGCCACTGAATTATTCAGCAGAAATGCTAGGGAGGCTCCATTGCATCAACAGCAATACAACTGTGATTGCCAAGTCAGATGTTATCTTTCTTTTTAATTTTCTTGCTTTTTAGTCATTCTGGTGTGTGTCCATATCATAGTGTGCCTATCTATCTATCTATCTATCTATCTATCTATCTATCTATCTATCTATCTATCTATCTATCTATCTATCTATCTTACATCTAGGATAGAGTAACAAAGTATCAGTATTATCATATTAGTCTGGTTAAAACATAGCATGTTGAACGTGCCACCCTTTCTTGCTTACTTTTGTTTGGTTATCTGCATTACGAGTCAAAAATTATTTTTGCTTTCCTTTCTCAATGCCTTCCTGCAAGACTGTATATTTGGTCTGTCTAATGTGACATTTTACAATCCAGATGTTCCATCCATGTAACATAACTGTGTTTAGTGTAGAATCTGCACAATGTTTAAAAGGCATTTAGCATTTTTGCAACTGAGTTTTCAACCTTTAAAATTATTTATATAAAACTTTGAATATGAAATCAATGACTTAAACCCACATGGGCATGGTGAGAACACACAAACTACACCAGACAAGAATCTGGTCAGAATAGGTAGCCAAATGTTTAGAGCTATTAGGTAAAACCTCTGGTCACTGTGCCACCATATCAACTCAAACAAAAATCATAATGCAGATTTTGAGTTCAGTGTGCAAACCTGATACTAATATTGCTCAGAATGCAAACCTTATATTTTTTTGCCAGGAAAGCAATTTTAACGAATTCCTGCAGCACTTCATTCACCTAATTCATTGTACTCTTTACTTCTCTGAATCATTCTCATTAAAGTACACTAATTTGCAGAATATTTTCACCACAGTTATATTTATATTTTGGTGGTACAAAAGGACTTTTGTGAAGTATATTAGAATGTTAAACATTGTGTTTGTTTCTCTATAACTGGGTCAAAGTGAAAATGAATAAATAATGTAAATTCATACATATATTAAAAAAAACAATGGTCATGACCATAATTTAATTTTTAAATTATATAGTTTTACACAGTCATCTTATTCAGAGAACAACTGAGTGGACACCAGGGAAGTGTTCCCATTACCAGTTCTTTACCAGAGTGTAAACAAGAATCCATCTTTGGGAAATAAAAGAAAAAATATTAAAAAGCAGTTATCATGACTTTGTAATACTTTAAAGCTTTAAATATGTTGCATTTTTTTCTAGTGTTTGAAAAGGCATATCACAGAGAAATAACGATGTATCTATTTATTTGTCAATCTCTTGTCATTAAGCAAAGGAATACACAGTCCACAAGATGAAATCTTATCAAAATAAACAGGTGCTCGATGGCAGGTAAAGTTGCAGGAAAAAATAAAAATGTCCCTCCATGGATGGATTCTCAGGGCTGTTGGAGAAAAAGGAGATGATAGTGTCAGCAAGGTGGTAGTGCTTACCTAGGGTGAGTCCAGAAGGCAAACCTCAGACATGGATGGTGACACCATCTATCTATCTATCTATCTATCTATCTATCTATCTATCTATCTATCTATCTATCTATCTATCTATCTATCTATCTATCTATCTATCTATCTATCTATCACATACTTGTGCCTTTGCCTCCAGTAAACTTCATATTGGAAGCTCATCAACAGCATTTATATCTTGTGGCAGGAGGCTGGGGGCCAGACCCAGCCGGGACACCTGGAAGGAGCAGGAGGCGGATTAGACATCCCCCGGGCCATGAGGGGGCAACCGCCCTGGATAGTGTGGGGACCATGAGAACAGAGCGTGGAGGCTCAAACCTGTTGGGGCCTGTGGTCACCAACAGGGGGCACCCCGAACCTCATAGAGCCCGGGATATCTGCACTTCCGCCACACCTGGGAAGGAGTGCCGCCGGAAGGACATCAGCGAGCACCTGGAGCACATTCGGGTGATTATAAAAGGGGCCGCCTTCCTACAGTCGGTGAGCCAGAGTCGGGTGCTGGAGGAGGATAAAGCTCCAGTGAGAGGAAGAAAGGCGGCCCACGGAAATTAAAAGGCCCATGTGAGGGTGAATGGGGCGGGAGCAGTGTGTGCTGTGAGGAACTGTGTTGGGGGCATTCTATAAAATAAACGTGTGTTTTATAGTAGTGCAGGTGTCTGTCTGATGGTGTTCGGGCTACCTCTTACAATCTATAGCACATTTCATGCCGTAAGTGTAGTTCAAATTGCTTTACAAGAAGTAAAAAAAAATTTAAATTATGAAATAAAAAATACATGCAAATAAAAAAATACATACACAAAACAAATAAACAAGTAACAGAAATAAAACAGCCCCTAAATGCATCTTAAATTACTATCAGCTAATCCATCCATCCATTTTCCAACCCACTGAATCCGAACACAGGGTCACGGGGGTCTGCTGGAGCCAATCCCAGCCAACACAGGGCACAAGGCAGGAACCAATCCCGGGCAGGGTGCCAACTCACCGCAGGACACACACAAACACAGGCCAATTTAGAATCGCCAATCCACCTAACCTGTATGTCTTTGGACTGTGGGAGGAAACCCACGCGGACACGGGGAGAACATGCAAACTCCACGCAGGGAGGACCCGAACCCAGGTCCCCAGGTCTCCCAACTGAGAGGCAGCAGCGCTATCCACTGCACCATCTCTCTACCGCTCACTATCAGCTAATGCATTTTTTAAATCTGTAATGTTTATAATGGAAAAAGACCAATGCTATGGTCAGAAAATAAAAGTGGGGTGCTGGAGAAAATAATTTACAATTTCAGTTGGGCCAGATTTTCAAACCAAGAAATTTAGCTGGACCAGACATTTTCAGTGCTGTATTGATTTTTGAGACCAAATTTTTTTTGTTTTGGTTTTTGTCTTTCTTATGACACATACTGGAAAACTAGACAGGAGTGGGGCTTTCAGAAATGCATTAGGTAATTTGTTTTGATGTCGACTTTGCAGTTACTCTGATCAGTGACAGCATGGAGAACGTTTCGTATAGTTTCAGAAAGTGTGTCTAGTCAGTCAGCACACCAAGCAGTGTGCTTTCCAAGCAGTGAAAGAGCAACAGTTTTTTTTTTATGCAAAAGTCTGTGGCAGTAGTGAAGACCCCTTTGTGGTCTTGTCATCTTCTCTGCATGGCCTCCAAGCAGCCAGCAATTGCTACACCCTGTGCTAATTGCAGTTTATTAATGCAGCTGGCACATCAGAATCAGCATTGCCTGCCTATTTCTTTCTCCTTCTGGTTTACACTTCTCATCAATTAGATCTTTCAGTTGTGACTGTGTTAAGTATACTGTGTTTCTGGTTTTGACCCTGACACACCTCTGACTGTGTTCTGGCTTCCACTTTAGTTGGGAGGTTCTGACTTTTGTTATTTCTTGGTTTGACACACACCTTTCCTGGATAGTTATTTATGCTCTAATAGTAATATCAACTCAACTTTCTTTGAGAAAATAACTTGTACAAAAACAAAACATGAGTTACTTTTGTTTAATTAGTTTAGAGAAAACAATATTGCTTATTTCGTTTCTCATACAAGTGGACTTTTTTGTATAAACATTGTAAATGATGTCACATCAGTAGGTGGTATTTTTTCCTTCTTAATTATAGCAATAAGGCTACAGGTCCCAGTTGACACTGAACTGTAATATGAAGGTCAGAACATGAATGAATCAATATTTATTATAATTTTATTTACAGTATAAGCATAATTCATTTAATCTGGTATGAATATTTCCACACTTTCCAAGTTAATGTACATGTTGCTTTTTGATAAGTGTTTTCAAACCAGTATTTTCCAATTCAAGGTTACAAAGTAGATTATCCCGGAGGCAGTGTGTGCAAGGCATGGACCAGTCCTGTATGGGGCTACAGTCCTTGCAAGGCCCAGTCTCACACATATGCCCACAGTTTCATTGTGAAAGTGTTCACGAATGGCAGGTTACCTTCAAAATTTTTTTTTAATTGGTAGAAAATCTAGTCATAGAAATTATTAAAATTTTTCGTGTTGTTTTACCTCTATTCCCTGCAATATGTTTTTCTGAAATCTGTAAATATTGTAAATATATGTAAATTTCTGAAATTCCTCAGCAAACACCAGACGCCTGTATCCTTCAGCTCCTACCTGGTTTCCTACAGCCTTCAACTCTTGGATCTCTACCCATGAGAAGACTGCTTCAAAGTACCTTAGCAAAGGCCAGAAGCCTATGTCCTTCAGCTTCTGCTGGATTACAGAACACAGTCTGCTCCCATATTGCTACCTTAGAAACTATTTTGAACAAATCCTCAAAATGCTTGTAGGAAATACTCAAACAGAGGCCAGGAGAACCTGCTTTTGTTGGGTTACCTATATCCTTCAGCTCACAGATCACTACCTCTGAAAGAGTTTAACCTGAATGAGCACAGCATGCTATATTAACACTCATTACTTGGGATAGAATTGTTGATGTTAGTAAACAAGGCAGTTTCAGTTAGATAATGCCCAAATTTTCTTTCATTTTAAACTTAACTTTATTTTCAGAGAAACTAGGCATATCAAATGTTAAATAATATAATGGAGGAAGACATGCAGTAAATAGAAGATTTAAATCAATGTCCATACAGCAATCTTCAGTTCAGTAAAACCAAAAGAGATGTCTGTGTAAATTGAGGTCTTTTCAGCTTAATCCAGTTAGGGTGTCCTTTACAAGTACACACCGTTGTGCAGCCTCTACTAACACTTGTCTCCATTGGGGCACATTTTCATTTTGTAGGTAGCACTGCACTTTTATCCTCTGACAGCATGATGTTTTGTCGCGTCTTCACAAATGTCTCTCACATATCTTGCATGTCCTCACTTTCATATACAAAACACTTTGTCTTGTATCAAAAACTTTGTGTCTACTCTCTGTTTTCAAAAGCTATTTCTCAATAAGTACTCTCAAAGCTATTTCTACTATAGAGGGCCTTGTAGCTGATTGTGAAAGATTTGGTAGATCAGCCTAAACCAGACAACTGATTTCTTGTGGTCTGGTTAATTGTCAGTTAAATTACTTTTAGCTAATTATTAGTGTGTTAACATGCACTCCACTCCACTTATGGAGCTCTCCTTGGGCAAAATGCTCCAATGTCATAAAATATGCTCTGAATCCAAAAATAAGCATAGAGCTTTGTCTCCCAAGGTTGTGCTACTCAACATAAATTTAGCAATTTCTGAAATATTGAGACAGATTATATCACCCAGCAGAAAGAATAATGCATTTGCCCAGCGTTTGCTTCAGAAAATTTATCCTTTTGAATGTATCCCCCATTTTCTACCTGTGGCCGCTGGATGTGTGTGTGAAGCAAAAACATGCACAAATAAACAGATTTCAAAGGACTTTCACAGACTACAAAATTCTTAACTGCAAACCCAGTTAAGGGTTAGACATGGCCACATAACTGATTACTTGCCAAGAAATCTATGGGTGTTTACACGGATACTCAGAGACCAATATCCCAGTTACTCTAACTGGAAAGGTATACATGCTACTTTTGAAACTGGATTTCTGTATGCAACCGGGTTTAAAAGCAGATGTAAACACACTCTATGAGAAACAAGCCCATATTTCACATATTCTTAGAAGCATATACACACTGGTTAGTTTATCTGAGTTTAAACATATAAATAGATAAAATAACACTCTTTATAGTATTTGCTTTTATATTTGCATATATCCCAGGGTTCTTTCATTTTATTTGCATACTTCCCAATATTTCATCTCCTGAAAAACACATTATCATACCAAACCTGACCAAACCTTCTATCCAAAAATCACTTGGCAGTAAAATCAAAAATAATGCCAGGTTTTCTAGTTTTTTCACATCAATAATAATAATAATATATTTTATTTATAATACACTTTATAATCTCAAAGTGCTACAGAGTAAAAATAAAATAATAAAACAAGAAAATCTATTTATACTTTAACAAAATGTCTTTCTGAAAAGATGAGTTTTTAGATTCCATTTAAAAACATCAGTCGACTGTGGGGCTCTCAGGTAGTCAGGGAGGGCGTTCCACAGTCTCGGCGCCACAGATGAAAAAGCCCTATCACCCATACTGCGAAGCTTGGTTCTAGGGACTTGGAGAGTGTTAGTGTGTACAGAGTGGAGGGTGCGAGAGGAGGTATGAGGAGTAAGAAGTTCCTGTAAGTAAAGGGGGGGCATGTCCATAAATGCACTGATGGGTGAGGAGAACGACCTTGTACTCTATTCTAAGTGGGACAGGGAGCCAGTGAAGGGTTTTCAGGATTGGGGTAATATGGTCATGCTTTTGCACCCTCATCAGGATCCTGGCAGCGCTATTCTGAATATACTGGAGTCTCTGAATACTCTTGCCAGGAATCCCGATGAGGAGCGCATTACAGTAATCCAGCCTGGAGGAGACAAAGGCATGGACAAGCTTCTCTGCATCTGCCAGGGTGAGAGTTGGGCGGAGTTTAGCGATGTTCTTGAGGTGGTAGAAAGAAGACTTACAGAGGTGTTTGATGTGGGTGTCAAAGGTGAGTTGAGGGTCCATTTTAACACCCAAATTGGTGACAGATGTGGAAAGGGGGATGTTTTGGCCAGCGAACGTGATACTGGTGATGGTAGAAGAGCAGAGATGATGTGATGTGCCAACTAAGATGGCTTCTGTTTTGGATCTGTTTAGCTGAAGAAAATTGAGCCTCATCCACGCCTCTATCTCCTCCAGGCAGGTAGTCAATGTAGATATTGGCAGAGGAGCAGTAGAGCAGGTGGGGGTAGTCCTGAGGTAAAGCTGAGTGTCACCAGCATAGCAATGGAAAGATAAACCATGTCTGCTAATGACATTTCCAAGAGGGAGCATGTAGATGGTGAAGAGGGTGGGGCCAAGCACAGAGCCCTGTGGGACACCACAGGTGACGTTGTGGGTATGAGATTTTGCGCAGCCCAGGGTGACATGCTCAGTTCTGCCGGTCAGGTAAGATGTGAACCAATTGTGAACATTTCCTGAGAGTCCAATGGTGTATTTCAGGCGGTGAAGGAGGATGTTGTGGTCTATTGTGTTCAAAAGCAGCTGTCAGGTCAAGGAGGATGAGTAAAGAAGGGGAACCAGTATCTGCTGTTATCAGAAGATCATTGGTGACCCTGACCAGGGCTGTTTTGGTGCTATGGCCAGGGCGGAAAACAGACTGAAACTTTTCAAACAGATTATTCAGTTTTAGGTAATCATGAAGTTGTGCTGCAGCTGTTTTTTCCAGAACTTTAGACAAAAATGGAAGATTGGAGATGGGTCTATAATTGGAGAGAACTTCAGGATCCAGGGTGGTTTTTTTCAGGAGAAATCTGATGACAGCAGTTTTTAGTGAAGAAGGAATATGGCCAGCCAGGAGGGACTGGTTTATGATCCTGGTGATAAGTGAAGAGTCGGCAGAGACGCTGGGGGAAAAGGTCCAGGGAACTGGTAGACAGTGTCATTTTCCTGATGAAGTCCTACACCTTTTCCCTTGTGGCAACAGAGAAGGAGCAAAGGGGCTGGACAGTCTCAGACAGTAGGTCGACAGGTGGGGGGGGGGGGGTGTTGGGGGGCAGGATATCCGTGGTGGAAAGGTGTAAGCGGATGTTATCAACTTTTTGTTTGAAGAAATTGATGTGCATATTGCACCTCTCATCAGTGGCCTCGGAGTGGGCTGGTGAAGGAGGTTTGAGAAGGTAATTTATATTTGAAAAAAGTTTTTTGGGGTTCCTGGGGCTGTTGCTGATGATGGTGGAGTAGAACCTGGACCGTGCAACCTTCAGAGCTTCTGCATACGCCCTCTTGTGTTCCCTGTAAGCCTGTTTGTGGATAGTCAGCCCAGAGGCCTTGAGCCACCGCTCAAGGACATGCCCAGCTGCCTTCATTTTTCGTAGCTCGCAGGTGTACCAAGGTGCTGAGCATGAAAATGAGATGGATCTAGATGTTAAAGGGGCATGAAAGTCCAGGAGACTGCTCAGAGACTGGTTGTAGAGATCCATGAGGTCAGCAACAGAGCTGGAACTGATAAGGTCAGAAGAGAGAAGTTTAAGGTCCAGGGCCAAGGCATCCACATTGATGTTCTTCAAATTTCTAAAATGAATCTGTCGTTTTGTTTGGTACGAGGAGAGAAAAAGGGCAGGTCCATTAACATTACTTTGTGGTCTGAAATACCAAGATCATAAACCTGTAAATTACTAATTAAAGCAGAGTTTGAAATAACCAGGTCAAGTGTATGACCCCTAGAATGTGTGGGGACATCAACATATTGTTGTAAGTTGAGAGAATCTAACAGCTCAAGAAAATCAACAGTGAGATAACCTTTAGGATTATCAACATGAATATTTATATCTCCCAGGATTATGATGTTAGCAGAGGTGGCACAAAGTGTTGTGAGAAGATCAGTCATTTCCGGAATAAAGGCAGAGTTGGGTTTTGGAGGTCGATAGATAAGAAGAACAGTCATTGGAAAAGGGGGCTTGCATTTAAATGCAAGACACTCGCAGGAAGATGTTACAGGTAACGAAATAGGGGACACCCCCAGGACCTAACGATAGATGATGGCTAGACCACCACCACACCCAGTGCTGCGAGCTGCCTCCAAATAACTGTAGCCAGATGGACACGCTTCATTTAAGGCAGAGTAAGCTTCTGTCTGGTGCCAGGTTTCTGTCAGACACATGAAGTCAAGTCCCTTCTCCCTGATGTGTTCTTCAATCAGTATGGGTTTATTGCTGATGGATTGAGAATTAAACAGTTCAAATTTGACCAGTGATCGTGGAGTAAATCTCTGTACTGGTCTCAAAACATTAAAATCCACTCCACAAAATAGATCCAGCCGGGGATGTAAGGATCTCGTGGTATTTCTCACAATGGCTCGGGTGTTTCCCATGCTAGAGTGCAGAGATCTCGTGATACTTCTAGTGTTGATAGTAGTGGAAACAACAGTGCTCTGATGATGCATCAAATCCGACAAGTGACCAAAAAGATGGAATGTTGGAAGCAGAGCACATTTGCTGATTATGGAAAATGAACTTTCGACCAGAGCCTCTATGAATGTAACGAGGACGGTGAAGAAGTCCAAGTTCTTTAATGATGGAGATGTTAATTCCAGGAGTGGTTACAGGATTTAGTCGGCAAAGCTGCAAACTGGAATAGCTGAGCACCATTCCAACCGAAGAAAATCCACAACAAACGGTAAAACAGTATATCCAGGCAACAGGTGAGTAGACAACAAAAACTTGATAAAACTTGATAAAAAACCTGTAGAATCCACAGCAAACGATAAAACAGTATGTCCAGGCAACAGGTGAATAGACAACAAAAACTTGATAAAAATGCGGAAAATCCGCGACAAACGATAAAACAAAGCAAGAAAATTTTCAGAAAAGTACATCAAAGCTAGTTATTATCTAAATAATCTTAATATACACACTAATTATACATTAGAAGTCTTATTTAACAAACTGTAAAAAAAAAAAAAAATTTTCACCCCAATACATCCACTGTTACAGTATAAAAGATGTCAGAGTTCCTATTTTGTGAAAATTTGGTTATCTGTGCAACTATTAACACTAGAATTACCAAAGCCTACGAAAAAACTTGTAAACCCGGCCCACCTTAAATCCCTTCGCACCTCTCCGTCAACGTCTTTTGTCTTGTAAATGTGTTTATAAACACAAGCAGCAAAACAGCCTGCTATACTATCCCCCCCACCGCCGCAAAACGGGCAAGAAGTTCTCCCAGTTCAAGCCTTGATTATCTGGGAGTGAGCTACATAGAATTGTATAATAAATAATTTCATGTGTGTTCCATGTCTACAACAAGCTATGTAAACACATCGTTAAAACAGAAAAGTTTTTCATGTTTTAGTAATAAATGACAAAATGTAGACATGAACTGTATAACTTTCACAAAAGGTACAAGTGCAATATGACAGGTTCTGTAGTGCAGCGGTAAGAACTGCTGCGTTATAATCCAAAGATCATGAGTTTGAATCCAGCTCCCCCACAAATTTACCATTTTGAATAGTGAGCTGCTCTTATTGTTAATATTATACAATAAAAACATACATTTCATTTGTGTCAGTAACAGCCGGTGTAAATTTATAGTACTTGTAAAAGTTAGCTTTTTTTTTTTACTTTTATTCTTTCAGTCACGATCACGATACAATACCCACCCCAACCACCCCAGATCTGACGCTGTTAGTTTTTATTTGAAACTGGGAATAACTGTAAATGTGAGTGGTGTTTTGAGACAATGGAACTGGAAATTCTCTGATCTGGAGGGATAAAAGCTGACACACAAATGCTGGTGAATCTGCCTTATTCGTATCTCATTATCTCTTGAATTTTTTTTATTCAGTTTTATTGAGTGTTCCTGCTAATGCTGAATTAGTATGCACCTTATGGTCCATGATGTCAAAGCCGCACTGACAAAAACCAGAGACGTAGATATATATGATATTTAGAATAACTCATTTTATGACCTGTATAGTACATTTTGGAAAACATTGTGGCACTGACACTTATTCATATTTATTCGTACGCCTTCTTGCAGTTGTAATCAGTGACCGCGTTTTTTTTTTCCGATCTTGCCTAATCTCCATGTTGTTCTGCATGGCAGTGTTTGTTTTTGTTTTCCAGGACATGCAGAGGAAAGAATAGTGCAGAGAGGTCAGTTCCACGCTATATGCAATCATCAAATTCAAATGTTAACAGTTCCCACATACCCAGGGACCGTCCTTCCTACATTTATGACATGCGTACCTGTTGCAATGTACACACTTCTCTATGCTGTGGTTACTATTACACTGAAGGGGCACCTGACACTCACTGAGTTTGTTTTCCTGGGGGAAGCGGCGGTCTTGGAACAGAAACTTGTCGATGTTGCATTCTCTTTTGCTTTATCCATCACCTTTTCTTGTAAGACGTGATGAAGAAGTTCCTCTGCAAGGTGAGCCAAGAACGCTCTTCTTCGCTCTTCTTTTATCAATGGACCCGTGCGTGCCTTGTACAGTACATGTGAGTTGATCGCCACCAGGTCAAGCTTGTTGTAGCACAAGCAGCTGGCCACCTGCGTGTTCCTGCTCACACTGAATAAGCTCATGCCTTCTGGTGCATGATGTCAATGCAGCACCGGGAAAAAAGAAAGAGACAAATATATCTGACATTTTGAAGAAATCATTTTATGACCTGAATAGTACCAATCAGAGAACATCATCACACTAATTCATTAGCTTTAGAAAATGAACAGCATCAAATTGGTGTGTAAATTTATGCTGGCGCTGTTGCTTAGGGTCAGATTTGGAGAGCGTGAACGTGACTGAGAGACTGAAACTGAAAAAAAGCTAACTTTTACAAGTACCATAAATTTAGCTCCAAATGTGTTGCAAATTTTACTGTACTTTCTTCAAAACTGCTAATACTTTGGTAGTATTATCCTTAAAGTAACAACCATCACAAGTGAATTTGTGACCTTAAAGATAGCTTTCTGGCATCAATAAATAGGTTGTAGGTCAGATTTACATTTTATTACATCTTTTCGCTCTTTTGGAAGGATTTACACATATTCTCCCATTTAACATTGAACATTTTAATTTGATAATTAAATAGCGACTTTTTTTAACAACACCAGTTACAGCAGTCTTTTAGTATTCTCTCTTGGAGACGTGCCACATCATTTCTGCTATTTATATGTTTCGTTCTAATAAGCTGAAAAATCAGATCACTAGCATTTAATTCACTTGAAACCTGGCTTTAAGTTTTCAAAGAGGTTTCATTTTTGGAGTTTAATTTTAAATGAGAGTAATGTGGTAGAATGAATTTGTTTTTTAATATGCTGTTTATATTAATCTTTATATAGGCATTCAGAGCTGAAAGGTGCAAAGGAAATTGTAAATATGATGGATAGGAACTGAGCCAAGTGGACAGTGCAGAAACAGAATGCCTCTTCACACAGAATCGCACTTTGAATTTTATGGCCCGTCTCTCCTCTAAATTCATTAGTCAAGAGTCCTGTTTTCAATTCAAAAGCATGACCCTATGTGTAGGGACTTCCTGTTTGTGACTGTTTTTATTTTACAGAATTATTTATTTAAAAGTATTTTAGCAAGAATTGAATTTATTTTTCATGTTGTAAGCATATGACTGGATGACTTGACTAGATTATAAGACACGTGAAACTAAGATTTTTTCATGGATGTTTTTGATATTGTTTGCTCTTGTCCAGCATTGGTCACTATTGGGTCCTGTTCTATCACAAACTTTCTTATGTCCTTTCTTTACGAAAACATGAGATTATAATTTTTTTCTCGGTCATCACTACAAACTACATGGGGTAAGTAACTTTTAAAAAAGTATATTTTTGGTTGGAGTATTCATTTTAACACAAGGAAAGAATTTCTTTTTAAACATTGATGACCACTTCCTATAGGGCATATAGGTATGCTAAGTATATTTTCCTTGAATTGAGTTATGATTCTCTTTTAAAGTCATTAAGTACTGAAAAACATAAATAGGAAATTGTATAAATAGAACACAAATATATTTCATAATCTGTTTAAACAAATACTATATAAAGTAACATATAATCAGAATTAAAATAAAAAGATACATTTGAAAAAGCAAAAGTTACAAATAAAATATTGTTTAATAAACTGTCTTTTTTATTGCACAACCACATTGGATATTTAAAGATTTAAATACTGTAAATAAAGATAAAATACAAAAGAAATAAGGGTTAGGGTCATTTAGGATGCCCTGTTTTATTGTAATGCCCGAAGAACGAAGACTGGGCACAATTGTGCCAAAAGAAAACCGCTGGTTGCCAATTCAAAAATGGAAGTTCCTCAGGGTTGTGGAGTCCTGATCTGCGTCCAAGATGGTCTGAGTCAGAATGGCAACTTCTGGATGTTGTTCAGTTTAAATATCTCTTCTGGCAGAAGAGGCGGAACTTCACATGACCCACACGTGACCTCATTGGCTCTCTTTTCCTCTATTCTAAAGAAACAAACAGAACAAATGTTAGCGGCAGTGCTCACATAATTCTTTCCTCGTATTTGTCCAGCACAATCCCATAAAATCCTTCTTTTTGACACTACATAAAATAAAGATTTATTAATTATATATATACTGTATATTTGCAGTTTATAATCAAATCTCCTAATTCAATCCAGGATCATGGGGATCAAAGTCTATAAAAAATAGCACTGAGTGCAACACGGGAAACATGTAATTGTAATTTATTAATATTTCATTTAACAGTTGCATATACAGTATTACTTTTTTTCCTGCTTACATCTTTAGCCCAAGCAATGCTTCATCCTCATGGTTCTAGAAAGACTTGTTCTGTGAGTGGGTTTGTAGTGTGGAGCTGCTGCTATGAATCCTTGCTGACTCAAAATGTCAACTGAGTGTGTTTTCCATTACAAAACAATACTAGTGCATCCATTCAAATGGATCCATCTTCATGACCTGACCCTAAATAATAAAATTGCCATTTTCATAATTAAATACACAGTGTCTAAATGTACAGTGTCATGAAAACTCGCCGGGTCTCAGGCTAGCAATATACAGTATAAGTACAGAACATAACAAGAGACATAAATATATTAAATAATTAATGTCCTAAGTTTTATTTATCAGACTTCAAGGTATGATTTTAAATAATTGATTCATTCGATTTAATTTGATTTTTCAATTTATCTTTTTTGTTCTATTTATTTACTACTGGGAAGACTGAATGAAATTGCAATGAACAAGCAAGTTTTAAAAATGACTGTGAGGCAGAAAATTGTTACAACAAAACTGAGCAGCTGAGAAGGTTGAAACTTTTTTGCATCTTCTTTGAGCATTTACTGCCTTCTAACTTACAGTATTACACATATTTTAAATGTGACCTTGAATTTTAAGGACTTATAGGTGATTATCAAAAATATCTAAAATGATTTTCATTTTGGGGGCAGTGGGATACTTTTTTTACATTATTATTGTTAATTAGTAAAAACTGGTTTGCATGTACTCACAGTATTGAATCTTAATCTAATTTGAGTTGACCTAATTCATGAGAACTGAGCATCTCGAGAGCACCATTAGCTGCAAATGAAGGCTTCTCTAAGTCTTCATGTGTGATCTGCAAATGTGCAGGTGAGGGGGAGTCAATAAGTTAAAAACAACTGCTCTCAGCAGTAACAGCAGGACATAAAGTGGCTCTTGACCATCACTTTAAACAAAAGATCTGCTTTTCTATTCTGAATACACTAATGCCAAACATTACCTAATTATGATGATATATTTCAGCTAGAAAATTACATTTTTGCCAGAATATAGTGATTCTGCTACATTAAGAAGTATGAATTGTTAGGTTCTAAAGCCTATTTGGTATCAAAAAAAAAACCAAACAGATGTAGAGGTTTCATAATGTGGACAGACCATAAACAATTTATACCATTAATTAAGACTGCCAGTTTGACTTGAGAACATACTATATTTCAGGTGGTTTTCACAATAACACATTAAAAACCTTTTTAAGTCGGCCTTTAAGATATTGTGATTCAGGTATTTTTATAAATCTAAATTCCTTCAAGAAAAAAGGACGGACAGTATTATAAGCAATTAAAAAATATAACTGAATGTTTTTTTCATTTGACCCTAATATTTTCAAGTATGCAGTTTTTGTCATGTGCTAATATAAACTTAGCTTTTAAAATCAGAATATATGACTTTGAAAACACACATTGTGTTTCCCTAGATTAATTTTCATGGGACATTGGTTTTATATGAAGCATTCAGATAATACTCTGTGTTTCTGTTTATTTTGAATATATCATTAGTAACTTCTAGTGAGCACTTAGTTTTGATCCTGTTTAAAAGGCTGAAATAAAAAAAATATTTCTTTATAGGCAATCCCCTAGTAAATCTTCATTTAATATAGAGTATTTTACTGCCTTCTAACAAATCAGATTATGAGCAGAATAACAAAATAGTAAATATACATTCTGTGTATGAGTATTATAATATATTGTAGGTAAGAACAAAAAACTAGCATATATATATATATATATATATATATATATATATATATATATATATATATATATATATATATATACATATTTTGTACAGTCTCTTTCTCAAATAGCCATACTTTTTATATTAATTTTAAAATGAAAAATAATGTTTAAAGAGAAGCTTATAAGCCATTTGTCATTGAGGAACATTTATGACCCTACTAGACCAGTTAAGATCTTTTGTTAAATGCTCTTCTACAGTATTATGACGAGGATGGGCAGGATTAGAAATTACATTAGAAGGTCAGCTTGGGTGGAACGGTTTGGAGACAAAGTCAGAGGCGAGATTGCGTTGGTTTGGACATGTGTAGAGGAGAGATGCTGGGTATATTGGGAAAAGGATGTTAAGGATACAGCTACCAGGTAAGAAGAAAACAGGAAGAGAAGGATTATGGATGTGGTGAGAGATGACATGCAGGTGATGGGTGTAAAAGAACAAGATGCAGAGGACAGGAAAATATGGAAAAAGATGATCTGCTGTGGCAACCCCTAATGGGAGCAGCCAAAGGAAGAAGAAGTTGTTCTGGGGTATATAACTGCGGCAGGGGTTGAAGGCCACAGGTAGAATTTATCAGCCTCCAGAAGGAGAACACATTTTAGAAACCATGAGATACCTGGGAGAATAAGATGGAACACAGACATACAGAGACTAAATCAACATACTAAGACAGAGAGCAACCTTGTAGTAAGTATACTGGACTCAAGATGGACTGCTATTTATCAGGGTTATGCAGATATTATTTTGTCAATGTTTTTACTTTGCTTATATTTTGGGCATAGCTAGAAAACCATAAGTTAATATATGAATAAAAAATGTTACTTTTTCTCTTGTCTCTTCTGATAGTATGTCTACAGTTATTGACAGGGGTTAGAGATTTAAAAGAAAAGGTGAAGTTTAAAGGATAGCTGGTGAACAGGAGATAGGGTCATGGGTGTTCAACGCTCATTGATCCACCTGGGGAGCAGAAGTGCTACTGTAACACAAATTGCTGAAAAACTAAATGCTGGCCATGACTGAATGTTACCAGAACATACTTGGTTTTATTGCTAGGTGCAAATGGGGCTGCAAAGCCACAGACTGGTCAGATTTCCCATGCTGATCCCTGCCTACCACTGATAAATATGATGATAGTCTAAACAATCACTATCTGTCAATGGATTATTCTTCATCTCTCAAGTGTTACCATAGTTAGTTTATTTTTCAAGTAGGCCCTAGTGCTAGGTTTTCTGATTCTTTTGACTTTCACTTTAACTTCTACTTCTAATTAACATCTTGCCCTTTGGTTTGTGGTTACCTAGTTAATTCTGATCCTTATGATTTTGACTCCTGGCTTTCCTAATCATGTCTTTTGCCTGTGTATATCATCTCCTGGTCTTTTTTTTCCCCACAACTCTCTGATAATATGTCTCTTACAATGCTTGGAATTTCTGATTTGTGTGATCATCCTTTGTTTATTCTGTAAAATATTATACACACGCATTATTATATCCATAACAATGTCACCATTAAATCTAGGTGTGGGGAGATGCCATTGCCATGAAGATAACTTCCTTTAACTTTTGCAGATACTGCATATATGTTGACTCTTTTGGGTTGTGTGGTTTTTAAAAAACATCAAACTGAATTTTTTGAATGCTTGTGCCTTCACTCTTTATTTCTGGAATGAGAAAAGCAAGAAGACAATTTGTGGCAGGAAAACTAACAATACCACAGTACAGCCTGAAAGTTGTGCTTCACTTCAACAGGGAAATCCCTCAGACAGGCAAGACTCAATAGAATTCAATCGTGTGATCTTCAAAGTCAGAGGCAGGATTCTCTGGAGCCAGGCTTTTCACACAACCTACTGAGTCCTGAAAGAAAGAAACATCTACAAAGAAGAGTCTTTACAACAAAAGGGACAATTTTATGAGTTCATTTCTTCTTTAAGGCCAGAACTTCAGCAATTGGAAATCATTGCCTCTTTCCAGTGATTTCTTACTTTTTCTTTCATTTATTTAAGGAAGATGTCCGGTTGTGCCTGTTTTGGGGGATTATGAGATCTGCAGGGCTTTCTTAGCAGATCCTTTATTAGCTGCACTGCTAGGACTGGTAGAGTGGTGTATGCAGCACTGTTAGACACTACATTGCTCACAAAATACATCCTGTATTTTCTGTGTATATACAGGGGTGGGCAAAAGTAAGTTTACAGTTGTTTGTAAGGAAAAAGACATGTAGGTTATGATAATAACAATAGCTTTATTAACGCAAGAGAATGTCACAATGGCACAGTGCTCTTACAGTAGGTACAATTACGTAAGTGTTCAAATTGCCAGCCTCATCTACTCACAACTGTAAACCTACTTGTGCCCACCCCTGTATATTGTTACGTTCTGCTCAACAATCCAATGAGATTAAAGCCTACAGCACAGGGAAACTGAGAGGGAAATGAAGAGGTACTCTAAATGCATGTTCTTCTCTTTTAGAAGACTAGAAGTCTCTAAAGAAGTTTATGCTGATGAATGTCCAAGGAAGTACATGAACGTCTGCTGCACTCCTGACAATCCAAAAAAGAGAGGGGAACCACTGGTGCTCAGATGTCTCTGGGACAGTATGAAAGTGCTACAAGACCTAAAAGTGTCAGCTCACATCCAGTTAGCAAAACTGGAACAACTCCTTTCCTGCAGCCAAAGGCAACATGGCACTAGAGGGACCCTGTCATTAGTAACTAAGGACAAATACACTCCAGCTAGGATGCCAAGGAGGGTTAGAAACCTTTATTTTTGTTACAAGAATTAAATTGAGCGCCTGTTTACTTGAACGATTCACCTCAAATAATGTTCTCTTGTTTCTGTAAACTATTTGATGAACAAAAATTGATTACTATATGCATCAGTTAGTTTGGGAAATGGTATCCTCTTTAATAAAATCCCTTTGTGCGTCCAGGTGTCCATGTGTGTGTGTCTTCTGGTGAAGTGCGCATGCGCGGGGCTTCTGGTGAAGTGCACATGCGTGGGGCACGGTGCGATGCGCGATATTACTGTCAGAGAAAGTTA
Organism: Erpetoichthys calabaricus; assembly: GCF_900747795.2. Taxonomy (NCBI): domain Eukaryota; kingdom Metazoa; phylum Chordata; class Cladistia; order Polypteriformes; family Polypteridae; genus Erpetoichthys; species Erpetoichthys calabaricus. The sequence continues at coordinate 42,463,314 of NC_041400.2, read as the reverse complement.
CAGGCGTTTTATGGAAGTACAAACCAGTATTACTGCGAGAGGAAATTAAAGGTACACAATACAGTGACGCATATTACAGCCACATACAAGCCAGTATTACTGTCAGAGGAGATTAAAGGCATATTACCGACGCGCATGCCTGTATTACCGCCAGAGAAAATCAAAGGTATATTATGGACGTACAAGCCAGCGGACATACAAGACAGTATTACTGTCACAGAAAATTAAAGATACACAATACACGGCGGCAGCCCACAAAGAACGGTCAGCTCAGCAAGTAAACATCAACAAAAGAAAGGCTGAAAGAAAGAAAAATACGACCAACAAAGAGAATGAGGTCAAAGTCCCTTGCCATTTAATATAGACTGTTCCTACTAATGTTTATGCACTACTGTTCTAGCGCCCATTATTGCAACGGGCTAAATGACTAGTCCTTAATTAAAGACTTGGTGTCTTGGCTTATTAAATGATCCCTCGTTTATTCATATATAATTCTCCATGTATTTTCTGAACTCAACTAAAAAAAATCAGATTTGAAGAGAAGCAAGTACTAATCCATTAACATTGAGATGAAAGACACAGTAATCAACACAGTTTTGTTGGCATTTTGAGCACATTTGATTTAATGCATATGAATTTCTCTATGCTAACTTGTACTTCAGTATATGCACAAATGTAATACATTTGTTCAGAACTCGCACTACATGAATACATACATAGAAGCAAGATGCAGGATGCAATGTGATAATTTACAGCAAGCAGCAGTAAGACAGTACGTAAAATGTATGTAGTGTCTAATTGATACAGAGGTACCTGATATACACACTGACTAACCCAGTAAAACTCTTGTGTCAAGGAACAGAATTTTGCTTTTAGCTGTTTTTACCTCACAAGAAACATTACCTTCTATAGACCACATCTGATGTAAGTAGAATTCTATTGATACGAAGACGCTGGGCGTATTTACTTACCTACCCAGTAAAACAGTTAGTAAAGTTATAGAATGGTGTGTAGAACAATGTGTACTCAACAATGACTTTAAATCCATTTTTCTGGAACTGTGAGGCAGCAGTGCAACCTAGCATGCCACCCACGCCCTACATGTATAAGTATATCCATAAATAGATGTGATATTTTTCATCTCACTGTATGTCACATAAGAAAATGTTGAAGTTGCCCTCAGTCACAATAAGGGGTTCCTAAATCACACTCACCATCCTATAATTAATTCAGACTTGACATACTAATTAGTGTATGTGTATTTTTTGTGTGTAGCTGTGCCACTTTCTTGTTTCCTTCACATTTAGCAGCATATGATCACCAGAGGCAGACCCTTCAGCTTCCACATTGCACTTCTTACACATCACCTTTACAATAATGGCACCAACAATTTATTTCTTGTATAACCCAAAATCACTCCAGGAACACCTCAATGGGCTTTAACATGAGCTGTTTTTTTTTGATTTTCTAAGAAGACAATACAAAATTCCAAAAACAACCTTGTAGGAAAACAAAATGGAAGAAACTTTGGGAAGGCCAATTCTGAGAGAAACTTCTTTCCAGGTAGGTTGGGCATGCAATGGGTGTCAAAAAAATGGGGTAAATAGAACACACAAAACAGAACACAAGTAAATGTTTTCACAGAGCTAGATGGCCAATCTGTTATTGCCATCTCAGAAATGCTCATCAGTGCACTACCTCACTATGGTCTACAGTCTTTCAATTTATATACTTAAATACACAAGTGCAGTGGTTTCCAAACTCGTTCCTGGGGACCCATTGTGGCTACATGTTTTGGTTCCAACCAGATTCACATTCAGTGATAATAAAGCAGGTCTTTTTTACTCTTCTTGTCATTTTGTATTCAGAAAAACACAACAGTATGGTGTTTTACATTTATAAGACATTTCAAAATATTTCTATTTTTTTCTGAAGCTATAAATGCTTAACTCTCCTTTGTTGTTTTCCTATTATTTTCCCCTTTTCCTGTGTAGTTTTCTCCCTTCATTTAACCCTAACAGTGACAATTAACAACCAGCATAGCAGACACCTAGGATGATGAAAGCATCAGACCCGCTAAAAAGTAAATAATCAAATAAATAACCAGAAATCATGGAAAAGCAGAATGAAAATTAGGTTGAAAATACTGTTAACAACTTAAAAAAAACTACACATTCCCCATATAACTTTATTACATTTTAATAAAAATCTACCAAACTTTGTTTGTAATCTCTACATTTACTCCAAAACATAAAAAACTGGGAAATAATGACTCACTTAATTAGGCTAAAAGTCCAATAAAAAACGGATGTTGGTTGGAACAAAAACCTGCAGCCACAATGGGCCCCCAGGACTGAGTTTGGGAACCAGAGCACTAGTGTTATGAGTACAGAGGATTGGCCATTGTAGAGCAATCAGAGGAAAAAACACCAGGCTGGACAGTCAGTATGAAAGGAATGGAACCGGCAGGTGTAAAATGCTAAGGCGAAGAAAACAATATCCAAAAAGGAACTTGAATGTGCAAAAAAGAGACACCAAAGGCAGTTCCTAAAGTCTTGCCTTTTAAATGTCTCTATTCTAAGTGATAGGGAGTGGCAGAGTTTGGCAACAACAGACTCTGACAGAGGCAGGGTGTCAAAATAATAGAAGTCAGTAGAAGAAGAACCAATCAACAAAACCAAAATCCATCCATCCATTATCCAACCTGCTATATCCTAACTACAGGGTCACAGGGGTCTGCTGGAGCCAATCCCAGCCAAAACAGAGTGCAAGGCAGGAAACAAACCCCGGGCAGGGCGCCAGCCCACCGCAGGACACACACACACACCAAGCACACACTAGGGCCAATTTAGAATCGCCAATGCACCTAACCTGCATGTCTTTGGACTGTGGGAGGAAACCTACACAGACATGAGGAGAACATGCAAACTCCATGCAGGGAGGACCCAGGAAGCAAACCCGGGTCTCCTAACTGCGGGGCAGCAGCGCTACCAAAACCAAAATGCTAGACAAAACTCGGAGTTAAAAAAACCAAGCACTGTTTATCCCATCAGCTATTATTAATTATTCCTAATGAAACACTAGTGGAAATGTCAATACATGGAAGTCACTGTGTCTTTTAAATATGTCCTGTTTCCCTATGCTTGTGACCAGGAGACTGACAAGAAATATGGTTGATTAAAACAATATAGCCATATTTATGCAAAAGCTCACAAAACAATGGGGTTTTGTTCACTGTTAGCGCAAGGGGGTCACCCCATCTGTTTTTTTTCAGCAGAAAATAACAATCACAAACATATATTTTTTTAGAAAACAAATGCATTCTGATTATTTTTATTTATGTTTAATGATAATTTTGTCTGTGGAAGTAACCCCTGAGGAAGACTGGAATAGTTCAATCAATTAGTCTTTATTCGGTCACATATGAGTATGTGGATTCCATGTTGCAAGGCAGAAGAGCAAAGTTCCCCTGTTTCACTCGACTTTTAATAATTTTCCTCCCTCCCCTTTCACCTTACTTATCATTAAGCACAATATGTTTATCTAAGCATTTCATCTTACATTGCGTGCATCGGCTAACCGTTTCTGTTTTGTGTGCATTGCAAAAGGGGCCCTAAAGAAGGAACAATCATCTTTCCCGTGTCTAATGGACACATTCTAAATAAAAAAGTTGTCCTTGGTCATCTTACTGCAACCTGTCTTATGACAGGCGCCTGTATGAATAACCTGCCGTTATAGCAAAAAACAGCTTTTAACTCTTAGTAGCTTACAAGCAGTTAAATTTTCTTTCACATGTCAAAAATTAGGGTGTGTGTTCAAAAGAAAAGAATCTAAATTACTGATAGAATCTGTAATAAGTTTTCTCTCCCTGCCATGGAACATTTCCTAACTGTGCCCTGAGATGATCGTTTCAATGGCTTCTGATTCGACTTGAAGCACTTTTCATTTGCCAATAAGAAGCATAGAAAAGTATTCAGTTATAGCGCTGAAGAGAGCGCTCCTGTCCACTTAAGTGGCAAAGTTAATTTGAGGATGTTTTGACTGTATGAGGATTTGTCATTGCAGTGAACCTGTGCCAAAGTTTACCGGTAGGACTTCAATTCCCTGCAGCCAGCAGGAGTATGCTGGAGTTGATGTTACTTCATGTTCAACAGCAGGAAAGGATTCAAGCGGTGTTGCTGCAGTCTATCATACACAATATTGAAGTGTGTATTTATCATGAAAAACGGCCTTAATGATAACATTCATATAGCTGATTTATTGTATATTTCATAGTTCCAGGGTAAGATTTGAATGTTCAGCCAGCGATGAACAGTAACAGGACACCCTGATTACCATGGGATATTTCCCACACTACATCAAAACCTGTAATTTTAGATACAATAAAGAAAATCATTGGCTTTAAATTGCATTATGTATTATCATTGATCATACCACCCAATCAGATAGTTCCATCTGCACCAACCCCAGTTTACAATAACTTTGTCCTAATCATAAATTCCCCTAAACCGCATCAAAACAATCCACTATAGCTAATTTTATGATTTGAAATCTTTAAGTATTTTATGTGTTTTTCTCAAGCATTTCTAATGATCAAATTCTTGCTTCTTTTTTTTTTTTTTTTTTTTTTTTTTTTTGAGGTCCTGAATTCAATTCTGATGCTTATTTTTTGTTTCTCTGCATACATTAGTAGTTCTTTAATTTTCTGAGCCATTGCGACAGTCATTTTGTTTTCATATTGGTCACTGCTATGTTTGAGTCCCATTGTTAGGACAACTGCCTGTGTTGCTAAGGATGTGCCCTTCAAGGTCGTGACCTGAGGGTAATGGAAGGGACGGGTTAACAGGTTGGCTAAAGGTGCATCTCATCAACTGAGCTGCAGATAGAAAACCCTATTTTTTTCAAATTAATTTGTGGTCAATCTAATTTTGTTTTGTTTCACTGGTTCTGAGTTTGTGCTTACCACCATGAGTACTGTCTACCATTTTCACTAGCCTGTTGTACTTGTTGATCTGCCAGTTTTGACTCTGCTTCTGTCCTTCACTCTTCTCCCGGTTTACTCAAACTCTCATAAGCTTACTGACACAACAGCTAATTTATTAGTCGTGTCACATCAACAATTTAGTTTCACGTTTTGCCTTATGTGTACTCAGTACAATGAGATTTTTACTTGCGTGTCTCCAACAGTCTACGAACAGTACTCCGTACTAGTAGTTTTTATTATCTAGGTGTGCCAGGAGGAAGTGCAAATGTTCCCCAATCTGATTTTTAAAGGAGGCTTTCTTGCAGTTAATGGTAAAATTTATGCAAAATGTATGACAAACTGTGTGGTGTCATTAGGGGGAAAAGTGACTAATAAACATAGAACACTAAGCTAAATTGGAAGTGACTGAAATAAGATTATTGAAGTGAATGCAGTTAAAACTGGTAAGTGCAGAGTTTTAAAAAAACATTAGTGTGGACAAGATTAAGCTGTGCAATGATGAGAAACAGATAGGAGTGATTTGGGTATGAAGAATAAATGGGTAATCTGAAGGAGGTAAGTGAAACGCGACTAGTAGGAACGCTAAATAAAATGTGAATAGGAGTGGGAAACTTACATTTCATTTTTCTGTTACTGTTTGAAAATCTGTTTTTGTTTATAGTGCAAAGAGCAAATCTGTACATGTTTCTAGTAGTGCGGGATTCAATTAACTAAAAGAAGAGACAGCTGTGTTTATATTTTAGCATCTGTAGAAAGTTATGGTATATATTGTTCTTAGTGATGTTTAAAATGAAAAGGTCATGTAACTATTACAATATGGCAGTAGTCTTGTTTTTTCCCATGAGTTTATGTAGCTTTGCTGGCTGATTATTTTTCTTCTGTTTTGTTATTTACATTATTATACAGTTGACTGGTGTAGCTATAAGAGCTGACTGGTCTTGTTGATTTATACTTTCAAGGGAATTTCTGATTATACTGTACAACACAGTAACTAATGATTTTTGAATTTCATTAGTTGAAATGTGAGAGAAATAAAAATTCCTGGGAAAAAATAAAAAAATGGTGGCATTGCAAAGTCAGTTCCTCATATCAGATATCCTTTGCAGTTAGAAAAAGATGAGTGGAACAGTTAGGATGACAATACATACATCCATTCATCCTCTTCCGCTTATCTGAGGTCGGGTCACGGGGGCAGCAGCTTTAGCAGAGATGCCCAGACTTCCCTCTCTCCGGCCACTTCTTCTAGCTCTTCCAGGAGAATCCCAAGGCGTTCCCAGGCCAGCCGGGAGACATAGTCCCGCCACGTGTCCTGGGTCTTCCCTGGGGCCTCCTCCTGGTTGGACGTGCCCGGAACACCTCACCAGGGTGGCGTCCAGGAGGCATCCTGATCAGATGCCCGAGCCACCTCATCTGACTCCTCTCGATGTGGAGGAGCAGCGGCTCTACTCTGAGCCCCTCCCAGATGACTGAGCTTCTCACCCTATCTTTAAGGGAGAGCCCATACATAGGGAGAGAACAATACATACAGTTGAGAGAAAATTTTTTCTGAACTTTTTGAATCTTCCAGATTTCTCCATTAATATAGTTTTTGATCGTCTATGTCATTATATTATGTTCAGACTACGATTCCTAACCTCTCATGACATGCAGGACCACCTTTTCTCAAACACTGAAAGAAAACGGTTATGGAGAGGGGAACTTTTTCAGAATTGGATGATATTAAAAGTGGTGTTCCTCAGGTTTCACTGCTTGGTCTGCTGCTGTTTTTACTTTACATAAATGATCTGGATAAGAATATAATCAATAAGCTGGTTAAGTTTGCAGATGATACCAAACAAGGCTGAATAGGAGATAATGTATCCATCCATCCATCCATTTTCCAACCCGCTGAATCCGAACACAGGGTCACGGGGGTCTGCTGGAGCCATTCCCAGCCAACACAGGGCACAAGGCAGGAACCAATCCCGGGCAGGGTGCCAACCCACCGCAGGACACACACACACACACACACACACACACCAAGCACACACTAGGGCCAATTTAGAATCACCAATCTACCTAACCTGCATGTCTTTGGACTGTGGGAGGAAACTGGAGCGCCCGGAGGAAACCCACGCAGACACGGGGAGAACATGCAAACTCCACGCAGGGAGGACCCGGGAAGCAAACCCAGGTCCCCAGGTCTCCCAACTGCGAGGCAGCAGCGCTACCCACTGCGCCACCGTGCCGCCCAGGAGATAATGTAGAATCAACTAATTACTACAGAGGGACTTGGAGAACATACAGGCTTAGGCAGATGAAATTTAATATAAGTATATGTAATATATTACATGTAGGAAATAAAAATGTTAGATTTGAGCGCACCATGGGAGGTCTGAAACTTGAAAGTATGCCTTATGATAAGGACCTAGGAGTCACTGTGGACTCATCACTATCTAAATCCAGACAATGTACAGAAGTGATCAAGAAGACTAAAATAATGTTTGGGTATACTATATCACAATGTCAAGCGAGGTTATATAAAGCACTAGTAAGACCTCACCTTGAGTACTGTGTTCAGTTTTGGTCCCCATACTACAAAAATAATATAGCAGCACTAGAAAAAGTACAAACGAGAATGATTATGCTTATATTGAGAGTAAGATCTGACCTATGAGGACATATTGAAGAAACTGAAACTTTTCAGTTTTAGCAAATGTAGATTAAGTAGAGACGTGATAGAAGTATTTAGACTTAGGAAATGATTAGGTAGAGTAGATTCCCGCTGTTACTTTAAAAGAAATTCCTTAACAAGAAGATGGGGAGCAGATTAGAAACTTGATTTCGCACAAATTTTAGAATGTTTTTTGATATGCAAAGAACCATAGACCTTAGAATAATTTACCAAGCAGAGTGGTGGAAAGTAGTACTTTACAGACCTTCAGATCTTGACTTTATGTTATTTAAGACAATCTAGGTGGATAGAATGGGCAAGCTTGGTAGGCTGAATAGCCTGTTCTTCTTACAATTTTTTAAATGTTCAAATGTTTTTTTGTTTTTCTTGAGGGAGAACTGATCTCTATTCAATCAAAAGTATTCATTCATACTACCCAACACACCCTAACAAATTCTTGTGTGTGAAATTGTAATGGATGATGTGCCTGCTACCCTGGAAGATGGGTAGTAAAGTTGTGTTGGGAATGACTAGTGGTTGTCCTTGTTACAGATTAGTTCAGTTTTCACCTCTTGAAGAGTATCTCATGCATTTGCACTTCTCTATGTGGATGAGGTCCAACCAAAAATGCTGAAGTTAATAGTATTGTGGGGTTGTTTTGACTAATATATCTCTTCACTGTTACATGGAAGATGGGGCAGAATGTGACTGTGGTACTCAAATTTAAAAAGTGGGATAAATAAGTGTGTTCCAGTGATACCTCTCTTCAGGTTTCTTGAGAAGCCCTACATTTATGGCCATGTACTCTGTAATAGTTTATGGAAAGAACTACAAGAATATTGGGTTCTGGGACAGTTTAATCCCTTTAATGATGGAGCAAAAAATGTTGTTTCCATACTTTATACTATACTTCATACTTTATATTAAGTTGACACGACTAAATATGGGCATTAGACTCCACCAAGGAGTCATCTTTGCCATTCATTATTTTCATGAACTTTATATCAAGGCATAGCTGAGTTTTGGACATTTTGGATATTGCCCACTTTTGGAGCTTATGAGCTGCATCTCTGCTGTTTTCAGATAAGGTTGTTTTATTGTCCTCATCAGACTATGAGTATGGGGACACTGGAAAAGTTCATAGCTGAGTGTGATGCAGTTGAAGTAACAATTAGCATCTTCAAATTTTCTTTTACTTGAAAAGAATACCTTGTTCCCTGTAGGTAAGAAGTGAGTATCTGCACCCAGTGGAGGAGTTCAAGTGCTTAATATTCTTCTTGTTCACAAGTGAGGGTAGAGGTGATCCTGAGGTTGACCAATGAGTTGGTACACCTGCAGGAGTTTTACAAATGTTATATCTGACTATACTAGTGACACCAGAGATAAGTGAGAAAAAGAAGCTTTCTGTTTATTCGATAGGTTACATTCCCATCATCACCCATGTTCACAAGTTGGGGCTAGTGACTGAAAAAATTAGATTACAAGTACAAGTGGGGTTTCCTTAGCCTTATGTTTACCCCAGGAAAAACAAGTCAGAAATATTGACTTTTTTCAATAAGGAAAAATGTAACATATAAGAAAATGTGACTGAAAAAATAAGATTATAAGTACAAAAGGGCTTAACCAAATCAAAAATGTTGAATTTTCTCTTACTTGTGCATAAAGGATAGAAAGTCAGTGCCTGACCTGCATGATCAACATGACTAAATTCACCGGATATTTCACCGGAGTTTGGTTGTGCAGTGCCGCTGTCTTGCATCAGTTTCACTTTCCGTGTCAACATCGATTTGAGCAAAAGTTCAGTTTCAGTTTGTTCAAAAACTGCCTTTACAGCTTTTCTTTTGCCATTGTGTTTTTCCACAAGAGAGGGTCTACCTCATGAATATGGATGAGTTACTCTGGAGTGGCAAAACACACAGAAATATTCATGATTGTTTTGCAACATGACATTATTTCATCCACTAGATGGCAGCAGAATACTGTCACAAGCATTTTTCTGGCTTAAAAATGTAAAGCGGATCATTACACATCACCCCGAGACTGAAGCATGGTTAGTAGTAATTGCATAGAATTAGGAGCCTGAGTTATGCTCAGGGTTAACACCAAGTAGGTTAATGAGGTTTCAGTGTAGGGATATTGTGCTTGATCTCTGTAACTTCTAGGTTTAGGAGTTTGGCAGTATGGGATAACCTCATGGTAGAAGCACTATATTTCCACATCGAGAGCAGTCAGTTAAAGTGGTTTTGTGTACTTCAGGAGATGTACTAGGTTCAGCCATCTAGAAGATGACCAGGGCAAAGATCCAGGACATGCTTGCAGGATTGTAGCTCTTAACTGTCATGTGAGTGTCTGGGTGTTCCCAGGGAGAGCTTAAAGAAGTTTCTGGGGATAGGGAGGTTTGGTGAGCATAGCTTAAAAAGTCGCCATTTATCGCCAAAAGCAGAATGAAAATAATAATGAGGAAGATAAATGGCGGGTGGCACGGTGGCGCAGTGGGTAGCGCTGCTGCCTCGCAGTTGGGAGACCTGGGGACCCGGGTTCGCTTCCCAGGTCCTCCCTGTGTGGAGTTTGCATGTTCTCCCCGTGTCTGCGTGGGTTTCCTCCGGGCGCTCCAGTTTCCTCCCACAGTCCAAAGACATGCAGGTTAGGTGGATTGGCGATTCTAAATCAGCCCTAGTGTGTGCTTGGTGTGTGGGTGTGTTTGTGTGTGTCCTGCGGTGGGTTGGCACCCTGCCCTGGATTGGTTCCCTGCCTTGTGCCCTGTGTTGGCTGGGATTGGCTCCAGCAGACCCCCGTGACCCTGTGTTCGGATTCAGCGGGTTGGAAACTGGATGGATGGATGGATAAATGGCAATGTGGAGGAGTAGATAGAAATGGTGCTTCATTGAGCGGTTTCTAAGTGGATTGTATCCTCTCCAAGTGTTCAAGTGGGTTTGCTCAGGGGATTACATGTTTCTCCAACAGTCAAAATATATACCATGAATTACCTAAGTGATTTTAAATTGTTCAAACTTCAGAGAGTAAGTAGGTCCATATGTAGGTGTGCTTTGTTATTGACCATTGTCACATAAGTTTGCTTGTAGCCTTGTGACTGTGCATTGAAAAATTGGTTTAGCAAAAATATGAATGGATGCCTAGATGGATGGCTTGATTGTCTGTTATATGCATTATACATTGCCTTAATTGGGGCAACACAGATTATATTTATTGTATAACGTTTTACTAAAGTATTACAAACTTTTGACTAATTACAAATGTACTAATCAGAGATTTTTCCACAAGGTTTCATGTTTTCTATTTCAAATGAGAATTCAAGCAAAATGACACGTTTTATTGGCTAACTAAAAAATTACAAAATGCAAGCTTTCGAAGCAACTCAGGCCCCTTTTTCAGGAAAGAAGATGGGGTCTGTGTTGCCTTGAAAGCTTGCATACAGTTTTTAGTTAGTCAATAAAAGATGTCATTTTGCTTGACTTCTCATTTCATCCATAATGGCTAACACAGTACAATACCCTACTACTACAGACATGTTTTCTATTCAAAAAAAACTAAGTTTATAATTGGTTGAATTTGCAATTAAAAAATTCATTGTACTTTATACAGATGACAGTACTACTACTGATCGATTTTTAATTTATTATGGCAGTGTGTTTCTGTGGATATGTTTGTCACCTCACAAGTACTTCAGTGTAATCTTTCCATTCTTCAAATACAAGCTGTTAAATTTTCTGTGAAAATCGAAATTGATGCAGTATGTGTATGCATGTTGACATCAGTATACCTTGTGGTGAATTAACCAAATGTAAATTGCTGATTCTTGCCTTGTGCCCATCATTTCCAGAAATGATTGATTACTTTAATCAGGATAATAAAAGGAATGGATAAATCCATCTATACATTTATGTTGTTAGCTGTGTTCTCAACTTGGCATCACTGGGGCTTAAGCTTATTCCTGTAGCAATGGGTGGGAGACCAGAACAAATCCTTAGCAGGATGCAAGTTCATGATTATCAAAAAAATGCAATGCAAATTTATTGGCAACACAGTTTGTCAATAATAATGTCTTGGGGGGTGATGAAGCATGTACAGCCAGCAGACCAATCAATGTAAAGGCAACCAGTTGTGGCTAGGCAAGCACCTCAAACACATAAAAAGCACATTTTGCTAAATGATGTAATGAATTACTTGACATGCCAAACAGCATTAGAATCACACAATTAAACATGAAGATGAGTTGTGCAAACAGTGCAATGAGTGCAGAATGACTGTGTTGTAATAATGAGAGTTCATTTGGAACAAAAGCTGACAGAAACATGACAAGGAAAGGCAAGTCAAAAGACTCTGCAATAAAATAAAATGTCACTGAAATGCTGAGCTTAATGAGTTACATGTATTGTAATTATCAAAGTACCGCTTAAAATACTATAAACCTATAAGCTTCTTTGGTCAGTTTTATTATAGCCTTGAAAAGCTTTCGTATTTACATATACAAAGTGAACAAAAGAAAAGAAAGTCATTCATATGAGAACAACCAATACAAAAAAATTAAATAAATAATGTTGTTGGAGTGCACATACCTCAAAAGACTGAGAGCAGACAAAGAGAGGTAAGCAATTAGCCAGAAGTGATATTATCTGCAGTAATGTATCTCTGGTAAGTAAATTGGGTGAAAAAAATGCCAGCAAAGATGAAAACCCATTGCATTAATGTAATGTGAAACTTGCACAGATACTGGCATACTTGAAAGTACAGCAGAACATTTTAGCACAAGATTAAGAAGGACACTGTTTACAATGTGAACAAGCAGGTTAGTTAGAAAAGTTTAGATCTTATGTTTATGTGCTTACAAGGCAAAATACAGTATGCTGATTCTAAACCATGCTGTAATAATGGTGATATTTAATGTACTTTTCAAATTACCCATATTCACTCTTTAAAATGTTATGCCTTATATGTGAAAAAAGGGCTACAAACAATACACTTATTATATGCTGTTACTAAACAGTGTAATTAAAATCTTACCTTAGAAACATTAAACGTAGAATTAGTATGGCATGACCATGTGTTCCTACAGTATTAATAGCATGTTGGTGTCAATTCACATAGCGGCGATGATTGAGCAACTCATCATGAAGAACTAACAAGGTCAGATACACTAATACTAAAAATTAAAACAAATGTATGCAGACACTTGCCTGTCTTCAAAACATGTCCCATGGATACTACTTTTGTTAGTCTTCACTGTTTTTCTACATATAATGGGGCTAGGGCCCTAGGAGGAATAGTTCACTTGCTGTAGCTAGCACATAGATCAACAGAAGGGCAAGAACGTCTTTTACACAAGCTGGTAATACAGTCTGTAGCATTAAAGATATTTTTTTTTTTGTTTTCGCCTTCACATGCCCAATCATTGAGCTACTATGCCCGTATAGTGCCATAATGGCAAACAGAGGTGGGTATGTGACTTGAGTCACACTTGAGTCTTAATTTTAGTGTCTTATGGCCTGTTTGACAATATAAAATAAAAAGACTTGACTTGACTTAGACTTGCTTACTGATGACTTGCAACTTTACTTGGACTTAAGATAAATGATTTGCAAAGTCTCATAGCACCACAGTTCGGTTCCAAATTGCATTGCTTTAATTTACATTACGTTAATATACTTTTCACACGCCATACCTGCATAAGGGCATCAGGGCTAATCAGCGTGTTAAAGAGCAAAAGCAATGTGTGGATCAGCACCGAGGATTATCAATTTTGAGTATTCTCAATTTACTGCAGACTACACTGCAAAGAATCGAAAGACCATCTGTAGGCTTTCAATGCCAAAAATAGCCACCTTGACTACAACATCTTTAAACTTTAACATTTCAATGTTCATAAAGATAATTACGCTTCCTGGAGAGTTAGCCCCAAATACAGTAGATGGTATGTCATTGTTCCAACTAATGTACCACATGAGCCAGTCTCCTCAACTGGGCAAATCTGTTTGGTGCTGCTCCTGCACCAATTGGAATCATCGACTCTCCACATGGGGTGAAAGTGTGATGCACAGTCCACCAAGTCATACCAAAGTAAGCTGCAGAGATCGGTGAAAGTGTTGTGTGCCAAAAGTGATGTCCTGTAAATGCTGTTTCCTAAGCACCATGCAAGGTTGCTACTAAAGGCAATGTCACAGCCCTCTTCTATAGCTCACAGATTTTTCCAGAAGGGCCAAGATGTTACAGTATGCTATCTGAGTCACAAATAGACTGTATTACATAATGTTTAGATGTCTACTCTAGGTGAGCACCAGAATTAAGAGTGCTTTAACACTTTAACTCATTGGTTGCCTCTCAGTGTGGTGAGCTTGCATTCGAAACACTACTGCTGTTTAATCGTAAGATGGCCATTTTGATCTCCACAGGGAGATGAGAAAGTATTGCCTATACTGTTTACAAATAAGTGATAAAATACTCTCAATCTTATTTTTCTGCAAGTGGAATGCATTGTAAACAATGAAGGGGATTGTTAAAGTATTTTGTTAATTTATAAATATGTAAAATTATTTGAACAAGTTATTTTAAAATGAGAGTAGATTATGTAGCTGCGTTACTCTGAAGTAGCATGCCTTTCAAATTTTATTTCCTTTGTGAAGTGTTTTAGACGCAGTGCACTTAAGAAGAAACTATGAAAAGACTTGACTTGAAATTTGAAGGTCAGGACTTGAAGCGTACTTGAGACTTCCAATAACTGATATTATCCCATCCCTGCTGGCAAAAAAATGAAACTTGCAGCCACCACTGCATAATGTACTCCGGATTTTCTTTCACACCTCAACAACATGCATTTTTGATTAAGTAGTGACTCAAGGTTGAGCCCATAGATGTGTGTGATAGGGTGTCCTGCAATGCACAGGTGTTTTGTCCAGGGTTGGTCTCTGCCTGCATATTCTCTGTGCTCACATGATCCTAAACTGGATTTAGCAAGCTGAAGAACAGAATTGTGACCTTAAAGGAGTAAGAATTGACTTGAGACAACAGAAACTAAACTGTGTGTATTCATTCAGTTTATTGTAATTAAATGTTAAGTATGTGAATGGCATTTTGGATTAATATTAAGAACAGCAGAAATTGTACTCATATCTGATTGCAGTACTTGTGCCTAGTCGTTTGGTTCTTTTTAGTGAATCATTTCATTTGATTCAGTTCATTTTTGTCAAGTCAATTTAATCAATTTGTTCATTAGGTTCACCTTTTCGTTTGAACTAAATACTGCCACTGACTATGAAAAACTGTCCTCCTAAACCATCCTAAAGAACTGCTGAATCAAATAAGCGGAAAACCGTTCTCTGATCCAATGAACAAACCATTAATTAGAAACAGCACTTCTATATTAGAGAAGTAATCATTGAAAGAAGAGGGCAAAATATACAATGGCTTAGATGTCACTCGTCAAATTTTGCAAAGTCTGGATTGAGTTAAATAAAATTAAAAATGAAGCAGCCTGCATGGGCATTAAATTTAAAAAGCTCATATGAAATATGCTTTGTAGCTCTTGTTTTATTTTCTGTTTGGTACTATGAAAATACAAGTTGGGTTTTTTCAAGCCTTCTGTCTAAGTGTATAATTTTGTATCATATAGCATAACCTTTTTTATAGGATATACAGTGAGAGCACTCATAAATATTGATAGTGAAATATTAGTTTCACCAATAAAACTGGAGTTTAACATGTGACAAAATGCTGTTAGATATTTAACACAGCATGACGCTGGAATCAACTTACCTTAAAAAGCTGCAATGCACCTTGACATATTAACCAAGAAACAATAAATGCAAACTTCTCTGTTCACAAATTGATCTTTCCCAGTTAATCTCAAAGAAGGCACATGGATTGCAGTTGTTACTTTTGATATCTATGCAGAGAAATTTAATCATGAAAATAAGTCAATGGATATATGTTAATTTATTGTATTTGTAGGGATATTAGTTAGGCATTATTAGTGTCCCGATGTCATGGCTAAACTGCGCACCTCAGCCTAGTCATTCGGACCCCCTAATAATCCCCTGTATCTGATCACCTCTTTACCACAAAACAGCTAATATGTGGTGAGCGCACTGTCACAAAAATGGCTACCGTTGCATCATCCAGGTGAATGCTACAGATTTGTGGTGGTTGAAATTGTTCAAACTTGATCAGACTGATTTTTTAATTCCAGCCATCATCTTTACACATGCCTGCTGGCACAGTGAATCATAAGAAACCATAAAGATATTAATCTTAAATCGTTTTAAAAACCAGGAGATGTGTATGTTTTCAAGAAACTGGAACAAAAATGTTTTCTAGAATACCAAAATATTACTATTAAAAATTCAGAGGGAAAAACTGGAAACAAACAATGTCAAAACAAGAATTACCAGGAGTTATTAACAAAATTTCCAGAAGATCTACAGAACTGAAATGTTAATTTTTATGAACTAAATTGAGAAGTGGGGAGCTGTGAGTTGTTAACCTGCACAACAATAACACCATTCCTGTTTTAAATCTGTAATCTTGTGTAGAGAGCTGAAGTGATGTGTTGAGTCGTGATGTGACGCATAGTGCCTCTTAGTAGGTATTCCTTAGTAACGGTGTAGTGCACCTTAGGGACTTGCCAACAAAATGCAGAGACACTAAAATGGTAGTATAATGCACTTATTCATATTTTTATTATTTAATTATATCTTTCTCAAAATAAAAAATGATCAAAACACACATATAGTTTTTTCGCTTCAAAATAAAGCTTTTATGAATTTTTCCATCCATCCATTTTCCAACCCGCTGAATCCGAACACAGGGTCACAGGGGTCTGCTGGAGCCAATCCCAGCCAACACAGGGCACAAGGCAGGAACCAATCCCAGGCAGGGTGCCAACCCACCGCAGTTTATGAATGTTTACTACAAATAAACTGCATAAATGTATCAAAGAAAAAAAATATTTCAGATAGGTCAAATCCTAACAGCAGCATATCATTAAACCTTTGCAAAGTGGAAACCCACACGGTATCATTGCAGTTGAGCAAAATTAGGTTTTAAGCATGCAGTGGCAAACTGGCAGATATGTCAGATGGGCCACTAAGAAGAAAATGCTCTTCCAGCACTACTGCAAAAAGATGGATGAGGGTCTATTGAAAAAGCAAGGATCTACATCTGTTATGTTTAATCCTGGGTTCTTCCCCTGACTTATGTTTCAATTCATTTTTATGTCTTTTTTGATGACTTTTGTTTATGTAAATATTGTTATGCATTTTATTATTTGCTTTGGTATGCATTTTATACATTTTTTGTTGTTTTGTGATTACTTAGTTTCTATGTGTATATTTTTGTTCTCCTATGTTTCTTGTATTTTGTGGCTGAGTCCCCAGGAGTCAGGACCACCCTTAACCTTACCACTAAGAGACTGCTCTCAGTCAATAAAAGTAGGCCAGGGAAGTGCAGTCCCTTGCAGTTCATTAAATACGCTTTGGTAGAAATGAGAGTTGTATTGTCAGCATTGCTGTTCCACTGTGTTGCTGGATTTTTAATTTATGATTTTCAGTTTCTGGATTTTTACTGAGACTTGGCTAATGTGGTTTGTCTTTTAGCTATTGTCTTTTTTTGATATGTTCTTGTTATTTATGTTTTGTTAATAAATTCTCCATTTAAAAAGATTCTGGTGGGGCTTGTCTCTGTACATGCAAAAGTTTCTCAGTTGTTCTTCTGCCTTCTTCGCTTTATTTCTGCCTTCCTCAAGTTTTGAAACCAGGCCTTGCTTGAATAAGTGTTGTTTTACAATCATGTCTCAATCAGCAAAGTTAATCGAAGATGGGCTTAGGCAATCCACGATTTTGCGCACATTCATACAATTTAAGCAGCCCCCCAAAATGATAATTGAGAATATCTATCATGGCTCAAAAAGACATAGAGGAAAGGGTAGTATCTACAGTTTAAATACTTATGATATTAAGAGTGAAGCTGATGGGATGTATAGTGTATTATGAAAGAGAAGCAAAACAAGAATTAATACTTTATCTATAATAACAAACAAAGGAAATGTTCCCACTATTAAAAAAACAAGAGAGGCTGTGTGGCAATCAGTGGCAGACCAATTAAATACATTGCAGTTCTGAAGTTATGAATTTCATAATTAAAGGTTAATGGCATTATTCAAATGAATCAATGTTTCTTTTAAATCGTCTAGATTTATTGTAAACAAACTAGCTTATGAATGTTATACTTCAAATCAGTGATGAGTTTTCCTTTGATCAGAATGACTGATAATAAAATTGGACATACACATCAGTAGAACTTAACCTGTGCATTGAAGCTATGAATAATTTGTATTTAACATAGTCTGCTGTTAATGAGCTTGGTGGTATTGTTCCTTGCACATGAGTACTGTTTGTTGCACTTATAACGGTTGGGTAGCCTAAAGAACATTATCTAGTATCACTGATAAAAAGTATGTAGTTTCACTTAATGTATCTCCAACTTAAAAAAAGCCTTTTCCATGATGGCCAGAAAACTGCTTTAGTACAAGAAATACTCTGCAAACCTCCTTTACCCCAGATGCCTTTTCTAAGATTCTCTGCAGCACCAAACCCTGCATGGAAACATGCCGGGTGCAAAGAAAAGCAAACTGATGCAAACTGTTTGCACAATGATCAAGTAAATGTTGCTACAAAATGACTTAGTAATGTGTGGCTTCAACTATTTGGATTTTGGCATATTCATAGTCGTCAACAAATGACAACACACAATCCAGCTTCCTCATCCATTGGGTCTTCAAAGATGGTCCTACATGATTGTTGAAAGCAAACTAACTTTTTTTAACCAACATATTTATCTAACAAATATCAGTATGCATTTCATCATTATAAATACCAAACCATAATTTCCAATTTTTATAACGAGTCTTTCTTTTTCCTGCTTTACTGGTAAATTTCTTTTCAACGTTTCACTAGTAAAAAACAACAATTTGATTAAAGGAATAATAAAAAAACTGAATAGTTAATTATTGAGGTGTGTAGTTTAATCTATTTAATATACAGTGCATCCGGAAAGTATTCACAGCGCATCACTTTTTCCACATTTTGTTATGTTACAGCCTTATTCCAAAAAGGATTAAATTCATTTTTTTCCTCAGAATTCTACACACATAATGACAGCGTGAAAAAAGTTTACTTGAGGTTTTTGCAAATTTATTAAAAATAAAAAAATTGAGCTCAGGTGCATCCTGTTTCCCATGATCATCCTTGAGATGTTTCTGCAGCTTAATTGGAGTCCACCTGTGGTAAATTCAGTTGATTGGACATGATTTGGAAAGGCACACACCTGTCTATATAAAGTCCCACAGCTGACAGTTCATGTCAGAGCACAAACCAAGCATGAAGTCAAAGGAATTGTCTGTAGACCTCCGAGACAGGATTGTCTCGAGGCACATATCTGGGGAAGGTTACAGAAATATTTCTGCTGCTTTGAAGGTCCCAATGAGCACAGTGGCCTCCGTCATCCGTAAGTGGAAAAAGTTCGAAACCACCAGGACTCTTCCTAGAGCTGGCCGGCCATCTAAACTGAGCGATCAGGGTAGAAGGGCCTTAGTCAGGGAGGTGACCAAGAACCCGATGGTCACTCTATCAGAGCTCTAGAGGTTCTCTGTGGAGAGAGGAGAACCTTCCAGAAGGACAACCATCTCTGCAGCAATCCACCAATCAGGCCTGTATGGTAGAGTGGCCAGACGGAAGCCACTCCTTAGTAAAAGGCACATGGCAGCCCGCCTGGAGTTTGCCAAAAGGCACCTGAAGGACTCTCAGACCATGAGAAAGAAAATTCTCTGGTCTGATGAGACAAAGATTGAACTCTTTGGTGTGAATGCCAGGTGTCACGTTTGGAGGAAACCAGGCACCGCTCATCACCAGACCAATACCATCCCTACAGTGAAGCATGGTGGTGGCAGCAGCATGCTGTGGGGATGTTTTTCAGCGGCAGGGACTGAGAGACTAGTCAGGATAAAGGGAAAGATGACTGCAGCAATGTACAGAGACATCCTGGATGAAAACCTGCTCCAGAGCGCTCTTGACCTCAGACTGGGGCGACGGTTCATCTTTCAGCAGGACAACGACCCTAAGCACACAGCTAAGATATCAAAGGAGTGGCTTCAGGACAACTGTGAATGTCCTTGAGTGGCCCAGCCAGAGCCCAGACTTGAATCCGATTGAATATCTCTGGGGAGATCTTAAAATGGCTGTGCACCGACACTTCCCATCCAACCTGATGGAGCTTGAGAGGTGCTGCAAAGAGAAATGGGCGAAACTGGCCAAGGATAGGTGTGCCAAGCTTGTGGCATCATATTCAAAAAGACTTGAGACTGTAATTGCTGCCAAAGGTGCATCGACAAAGTATTCAGCAAAGGCTGTGAATACTTATGTACATGTGATTTCTCAGTTTTTTTATTTTTAATTAATTTACAAAAACCTCAAGTAAACTTTTTTCATGTTGTCATTATGGGGTGTTGTGTGTAGAATTCTGAGGAAAAAAATGAATTTAATCAATTTTGGAATAAGGCTGTAACACAACAAAATGTGGAAAAAAGTGATGCACTGTGAATACTTTCCGGATGCACTGTATGTTACTCTTTACTATTGTACAGCGTCAAGCATGTGTGTCTGCGGATAACCATCCAAGCTCTTCACAAGTACAGTATGTGAAACTTCACCGAGCTGAGTGCCGCTAATAGGCTTGTCAATTTCTTCATCCACAGTCTTGAGAAACTGCCCAGTGAGGGCAACTGACCCTGCCCCTTCTGGTCCCAGAACTTCAAAGGAACAATTGCCCGGAAGGAGATGTCTTTATCACAGGGACGAAAGGAGCTCTAAGTCAGAAGATCCACCAGCAGAGTTGAAACACCTAGACACTACTTAACTAGGTGAATTTTACATTTCTTGTCTTCTCTAATACCATTGAGTGTTATTTTTGTTTTGGTCCTTATAAATAAATGTGGAGGGCCATGTTGGCACCCCAAAATATTTCTGTTTTGTTGACCCTTTGACACTCAGGCAACTACAACATCGTACATAAATATTGTCATGAGAATATCGTGAATGACAAGGGTTTTTCTTTCTAATCATTATTTGTGTTGATGGTTTCAAATCTCAATGTAGTATGTGAGCTTCCACTTCAATAAGATTTTAAAGGACAAGAGCACACCATAGCTGATCCAGTGTACTAATATACTTGTACATTACATTGCTATCTCCATGCTACATATTATTGGAGGATTGCTGACTTAGGTTTGGTACTTTTGTTAACTAACAATTACAGCTTCAAGTAACACACCTTTGTAGCATATTTTTATTACTTTCTTTTGCCACTCATTGACAAATAAGGCCAATGGAAACAAATGACATAATAATTAACAACAACAACATTAATTTATACAGCACATTTTCACACAAATGATATAGCTCAAAGTGCTTTACAAGATGAAGAAAGAAAAGTTTATATGAAATAAAAATAGGATTAAGCAATACTAAGTAACAAAGAATAAAGTAATGTCAGATGGCCAGGAGAACAGAAACAAAAAAAAACTCCAGATGGGCTGGAGAAAAAAAAAACAAAATCTGCAGGGCTTCCAAGGCCAAGAGACCGCCTAGCCCCCACTGGGCATTTTACCTAATATAAATGATTTTAATCAGTCCTCTTAAGTGTAATATATTAATATTTCTGTGAGTGTTGAATGGACAGTATAGCTGTTTTACCATTTTGTAACACACCCGTCAAAATAATTTAAATGATAGTGTAACTAAAAATGCAGCTGAATTAGTTATACAAAAAAGACAAAACATTTCACCAAGGTTGAGCCACAACATCTCACTAAGCTTCCTCTATTGTCTGGCACAGAGCAGGCTAAGAGATACAGTAATTAGTTGCCTCAGTTACAAGGCACATCCTCTTTGGAGTAACTTCAATCAGGTGAAGTAAGTCTGGCTTGTTGAATTAAATGAAGCTTATTCACCAAGCTCACTTCATGGAATACCCTCAGGTGTGTAAAACGGACATGTTTAATTTCCAGTTGTTACTTTCAATTTAGCTGGATACATACCGAAGGTTATAGTGCATTTCTGACTTTCATAGTTTCCGCATAATAACATTATAAGATGCCCTTAAGCAGTTTCAATGCTGAAATCAAGAAAATGCTGACCCTATTGCCTTTCTATCTGTGGAGTCAAAGCATATTTTCTTTGGTTTTAAAAATTCAGGAATTTAACAATAAAAGCTCCTAAAAAATTTGCCAGGCAAATGATTTTCTCTTTTAGTTTGTAGTTTTTCCTTAACATTGCTTTCAATGATTTTTGTACAGAATTCTAAAGGAAATTCCATTTTCCATTAGCTCTATTTCCAGTGTAAGACTATCTCATACAACCTGGCTACTAATTTCAAATACAGTAACACTCTTACATATCTTAATTAATGTTTGCCTAATATTTTCAGTGTGAAGTGTTAATATTTTTAATATCATCCTGAGGGGCAATAGTTGTGTTCATTTTCTTTCCTATACGGTCATTCAAAAATATGTTAACATGAACATGTTTACAGAGGTTAGAGATTTTAACAATATTGCACATTTCTGGAAATAACCCCAAAGATTCACCAACATATTAGTATGAATTTTTCCATATCTGACTGTGAATATAAGACATATGCCCTTTTAGTGTGGGCTTTGAAATCCAGGCTCAAGACTCACTACTTTATTCCAGAATACCCTGATTAGAGATGCTGATTAGCTGTGCGTATTGCATCTCTGTTTATTAGGTATTTTTACAAAAATATATGCAACACAATAATTATGAACTGTAATTAACCCTCCTCTATTCTTTTGCTGTTCTTGGTGTGTCGCTGCTGTACTTCCAAGCTATGTTCTGACCCATGGGAAGTACTCTGGGATTTTGGGAACCTTAGAATCAATGGATGGAAAGATCCTGTCATCAGATTAGATGGTTCAACACAGATGTTACTGTAGAATGCCAGAAGGGTGTGGATGGCCAGTTGACCACAGTCTTCATGACTGTTACTATATCTGACTTCACCTTTTAAACGTTATCTGGTGTTTTTGTTTTCTTTCCTCCACCATCAACTGGCTATAGTTGAACAATTATGGTAATGAACTGATATTGGTAGGTTCCATTCATGTTAATCAGTTTGGAACTGCTTTTTCCTCTTGTGTGCTTAAACAAAACTGTGTCTTTGTGTGTTTGCATTATTTAATCAGTCATTTGTAAATTTTTTTAATTGTATTTGCTTGTGAATTTGTTAGAACACTCTGAGCCTACACTCATTTAAGACTGTTATACAAAAATAAACTGAATTGAATTAAAAATATTACATGTCACAAGCATTCTCAAACTAATTACAATGATTTTTGAAATTCTTAAAATCCATCCATCCATCCATTTTCCAACCCGCTGAATTCGAACACAGGGTCACAGGGGTCTGCTGGAGCCAATCCCAGCCAACATAGGTCACAAGGCAGGAACCAATCCCCGACAGGGTGCCAACCCACCGCAAATTCTTAAAATCGGTTTATAAAAAATTGAATTGGCTAAAAAATACTAATCAAGTAATAGGAAAGCTACTGTAAATGAAAAAGATGCAAAAATTTTAAATAATAACTAAAAAAGAAAAATTTAAAATAAGTATTTTAAATAATTATTTAAATAAATAAACAAAAGAACCATTCAAATCTGTTACAATTAATTAATAAACCATAATTAAATAAAGCCAGTAATTACTTAGAAATTTAACAGAATAACCAAAAATAAAAGTAATCCAAAACAAGATGGAAAAAGGATAGAATTAAAGAACTATTCAGCAGTCAAAATTCCAAAAGCTAAAAACAATGTCCAAAATACGTAAAGGGAAAATCTCAAGGAAATACACATACAACTAAACTAGGCTAAAGGTCTCAAAGTCGACAAAAAAACAAAACTAAATTCCTTTAATATTTTCAAAAAAGAAAGGTGAGTATACTGGTATGGATTAATGTTTTGGACATAAATAAATAAAAACATATATTAAAGTACTGTGAAATGTGAAAATAAAAAAAGCATGAAATGTGAGCATAAATAAATAAATGTGTCATGGAATATGTTTTCCATCCATCCAGCCATTTTCCAACCCGCTGAATCCGAACACAGGGTCACGGGGGTCTGCTGGAGCCAATCCCAGCCAACACAGGGCACAAGGCAGGGAACCAATCCCGGGCAGGGTGCCAACCCACCGCAGGAAACACACAAACACACCCACACACCAAGCACACACTAGGGCCAATTTAGAATCACCAATCCACCTAACCTGCATGTCTTTGGACTGTGGGAGGAAACCGGAGCGCCCGGAGGAAACCCATGCAGACACAGGGAGAACATGCAAACTCCACGCAGGGTGGACCCGGGAAGCGAACCCGGGTCTCCTAACTGCGAGGCAACAGCGCTACCACTGCGTTTATATTTATTAATTTTATTTTGTCCATAATATTCCTCCAAACGTAACATGAAATACAGCTTGAATTTAAAACTTTCACTTTCACTCATCAAAGCTGAGGGGGCAAGTTCTAGTGAGAAAGATTCTAGTGAGGTTTTAGATTGGTGAATTGTTTGCAGAGAGGACATACATTTGCTTGACTTAAGAAATCCTATTGCTCATGCATATGCACATCGACTACAAGTGTAAGAAAAAGTTGCCCAGATTTCTTATGTGAAATGACTGCTTTAAATATATAAACTCCAAATTCATCATTAAGCGCCTGTATCAGAAGTGCTTGCTGTAAACGTGGCATTTGACTGCTGGAGGTTTAAGTCTGGTGTACTGATAATTCACCAATTAAAATACTGAGCTTTAGAAGCTAAGAGGTTGGTCTTTTTTCTCAGTTAAGTCAATTGGGGTGACGAGGAAGAGAGAACACTCCCAATAAAGAAGCCACAGTGCAATCAAACCTTGGTGAAGTCTGAATCTAGTGAACCGTAGTTCTGAGTGCAAGTGCATTGCCGCTGTGAATCGCATATCCTTAAAGGTTGGTAAGAGGTGTAACATATAAATGTAGTCTATAAGAAAAGAACCTGTGCATTTGGTAAAAGGTAGATTAATGCTTTAAGGAAAGGCATCCCCAAAAGCCCTTCCCATGATAAAACACCCAGCCACTCAAGTGGAAGCTAGGCTGCATTTGGTGCACCACCTTTGGGCTGGCTTGTGGAAGTTAGTCCTACTTTTCTGCCTATTTTTGAAGGCCTCACACCTCTTTTGCTGTTTTGTGTGAGTAATCACAATAGTTTCAATATCACAAGTGTGTGCATAATTGTGGTTTTCCTGTGGTAAGCCTTTCTTAAATTAATGAGACACACTTTGCCTTCGTGGAACCAGTTGAGCCGTGACTGGAAATCAGGGCTTATTTAACTGAAACCTTGTCAGCTAAGTCTTGATTTCATAGGCCGAAGGCAGTGGAGGAGTTCTATAGTTCCCTCTGGTAACTACAACCCAAATAAGAGCAGCATCTGAGAGTCCTAATTGCAAATAAGTTTTTAGCTATGCAGACAACAGACTGACGGGTAAGAAGAAAAAAACATAAGTACAAAATGAAGGGCAAAAAAACCAGTAAAAGCATAAAAAATGTAAATTGGGCAAAGCACAGCAATAATCCTAGAAAGTAACAACAATCTCATCTTAAACCTACATTTTACACTCTTGCAGTGGAATCAGTCCATTTATCTGTTTTGTTTGTGTTTTCTTTCGGTGCACTTCCAAAGTTCGGAATTTTTTTGTTTCTTCCTTGCTTTTGATTGTTGCATTGTTTTGCTAATGATATTGCTTAGTTTGAGGGAAGAATTACAATCTCCACCACACCTTTGGTTATGAGACCTGTGACTGTTGTCAAGGATGTAGTCACATCACATTGGGGGCATGGTGATGTGGTCCCAGAGACCATTTTCACTTACAATATAAGGTATGCCTTAAAATGTAAAATTGTCAGCTATTCTGATCTGTTTATATTTCTCAGAGTCTGTTTTTGTGTTTTTAATTTTGTTAAAATCCTGAAGCACTTTTTTCTAGCTATTACTGTGCTCTTGGAAGTTAATTTGTTTATAGCTTTTTTACAGTGTTTTATTCTTCTGTTTCAGAATGTTAGCTTTTCTGATTATCATACTACTTATTCCCACTTGGACAAAGCTGGCAGCACTTTTAGCATTATGTATGTTTTGATTTCACCAGTGCCTTCAAACCATTCAGCCATTCCTGTTAAGGGGTAAGCTCAGAGATATGCAGGTGGATGTGCCTATTGTGTCCTGGAAAATGGACCGTCTGTCTATTATCAGACTGAATTGACTGCAGTTTCTGTGGTTCAAGGACTGTGTCTCTGATACGGATGAGAGCAACACTGGAGCACCACAAGGAACCATTGTCTCCACTGGTCTAATAACACAGGGGAATTATATAAGAAAGGGCAGAGCAGACTATTTTCCTTGGGAGCTTGCAATTCCTTAATGTGGGTAGTGAAATGTTTTACATCTTCTACAATTCTGTGATTGGTTCCGTTTGTCCAGTATCCTCCCTGCAATAGAGGCCCAATGAAGCAACAAGCTAATTAAGAAGGTAGACACAGTTATTGAACACACTCTTGACCCCCTGGAGGCAGGAGTGAAAAAAACAAAAGTGAGTGCCATTATGAACAATGTTGAACACCCTGTCTCTAACACGTTGACACTGAGTACTTTCAGCCAATGAAGTATTCAACAGAAGTGTGTTGACAAATGGTACTGGGGCTCCTTTATGCAAACAGCAATATGCCTGCATAATACCTTAAAGGAACTGTGACTGCAGAATCAAAAGTTTTAGTCATTCCAGTGAACTGAATATTTGAGAGTGGTTTGTTGTCAATCCTATTTTAATGTCATTAGTTTATTTACATCTTTAAAATGCCAAATATGCCCCTGGGAAGAAATAAAGTACTGTCTATCTATCTATCTATCTATCTATCTACAACCCCAAATCAGAAAAAGTTGGGACAGTGTGGAAAATGTGAATAAAAAAAGAAAAAAGCAAGTTATAAATTATCCTCAAATTTTATTTCATTGCAGACAGTATGAACACAAAATAATTCATGTTTTTTTTTTGTCAACATCATTTGATTTGTAAATAAATATCCATTCTTGCCATTCAGGCTTGCAACACATTTCAAAAAAAGTTGGGACAGTACAGCATTTACCACTTTGTACAGTTCCCCTGTCTTTTAACAACACTTAAAAAACATTTAGGCATTGAAGAAATCAAGTGACTAAGTGTTGCAGGTGTTAGTTTGTCCCATTCTTCCTGCAAACAACGTTTTAGGTGCGCAACAATACGGGGTCTTCGTTGACGCATTTTTCGTTTCAAAATGCGCCAAACATTCTCTATAGGAGACAAATCAGGGCTGCAGGCAGGCCAGTCAAGCATCCGCACCCTCTTCTTACGCAGCCATGCCTTTGTTATGCGCGCAGTATGTGGTTTGGCATTGTCTTGCTGAAATAAGCATGGGCGTCCCTGGAAAAGACGTCGTCTTGAAGGCAGCATTTGTTCCTCCAAAACTGAGATATACTTCTCAGCATTGATGGTGCCATCGCAGAAGTGCAAGTTACCTTTGCTGAAGGCACTGACACAACCCCATACCATGACAGACCCTGGCTTTTGGACTTGTATCTGGTAACAGTCTGGATGGTCCTTTTCCTCTTTGGTCCGCAGCACACGCCGTCCATTTTTTCCAAAAAAGATGTGAAAAACCGATTCGTCTGACCACAATACATGTTTTCACTGCACAATGGACCATCCCAGATGCCTCCGAGCCCAGAGAAGTCAACGGCGCTTCTGGACACTATTTATGTAGGGCTTCCTTTTGGCACAGTACAGTTTTAGCTGGCATTTCCTAATGTAACTACGTACTGTAGTGCTTGAGAGTGACTTCCTGAAGTAGTCCTGAGCCCACGCAGTTATATCATTTATTGATGAATGACGGTTTTTAATGCAGTGCCGTCTGAGGGCTCGGAGATCACGGCCATTCAGTTTAGGCTTGCGTCCTTGGCCTTTGCGCACTGTAATTTCTCCAGATTCCCTGATTCTTTTCACTATGTTATGCACTGTAGAGGGAGAAATGCCCAAATCTCTTCCTATCTGTCTTTGAGAAACGTTTTTCTTCATCATTTCAAAGATTTTTGCCCGCACTTGGTGGCAAACTGGCGATCCTCTGCCCATCTTTGCTCCTAAAGGAGTAGGCCTTTCCTCGATGCTGCTTTTGTACCAAATCATGATTGCAATCACCTGTTAACATCACCAGTTTCAAATCACATCATTATTTAGTTATTATACCTCATTACTACCCCTTAATTGCCCCCATCCCAACTTTTTTTGAAATGTGTTGCAAGCCTGAATGGCAAGAATGGATATTTATTTACAAATCAAATGATGTTGACAAAAAAAAAACATGAATTATTTTGTGTTCATACTGTCTGCAATGAAATAAAATTTGAGGAGAATTTATAACTTGCTTTTTTCTTTTTTTATTCACATTTTCCACACTGTCCCAACTTTTTCTGATTTGGGGTTCTATCTATCTATCTATCTATCTATCTATCTATCTATCTATCTATCTATCTATCTATCTATCTATCTATCTATCTATCTATCTATCTATCTATCTATCTGATTACCCCCTAGACGGTATAAGCAGGTGGTTATACAGACTGTCACACACATGCGAATAGGAAGCTGAGTGGACTAAAAGAAGGTAATTCCAGGCCAGGGGATGGCGGGGTGCGCTAAACTTTCCTATGTGTCCTCTGCAGACCAGATACGGGAAAACCTGCCATATTTCTCTGCAAAGACATCACTTCTAGTTCCGGTGCTCCAAAAAACGTCAATTCCAGTTCCGATGTCATCATGAAACATCACTTCCGGTCCCAGCATCCAAGATGATATAATTTTCGAGACCTGGTCTATAAAGACACCATTTTGACTTAATGAATCATTTCAACTTGAGAACTCGACCTGTGCACTTCAGTGCTTATTTAAACCATTGCAGCCATGTTTATTATATGGGTGGCTACCCCAAACCTTTCTGTGTCCGAGGCTGATTTATTTCACAAGACTAAACACAGTTAGGTGGAAAGCAAGTTTGATGAAGGGCCATTTTAATTATCTTTTTTTTCATGTTTAGCAAAAGGAATTTTCATTTTATTGTTCTCAGTGGCATATTCCGTATGCATTCATACTCCTGCTTTTTATGTAACAGTGGTAATTTGAATTGTCTCTTAAAGTTTTGGGGCAGCAGTGCCTAGTGTCATCCTACCACCCTTTAATACGATAAAAAGATGTAATTTTATCATTTATTTTTACAATAACTTAAGGTACAATTATGAGCTAGTATGATCTTACATACACTTTTAGGGCAAGACAACAGTTTTGAATTGGATTATGCAGTAATTGGAAATCAGTAGATAAAGTGAAAGTGATGAGCAGTGTGGGGGAAACGAGGGACAAAAGACACCAGTCAGACAATTGATTTCTGGAGGAGCTGGAGAGCTTTGCTCTGAGTAACACCACACAAGAGTGAGGACTAGATGTGGCATGCACTGTACAATCATAGGCGGTAGGAAAACAATGTGATACGTAAAAGACAATAGACTGGCCAGTAAAAGGCAATGCTATCACTATAATGCTTGTTAGTCTTGTACATAGCGTTAAGTTTAGTAATTATTTTATTTTATTAAATACTAAGATAAATCAAAAACCTGCCATCACAAATTGGATGTTATCACTGAAAAAATATTTGTTTTGGCAAAATTATTTAGGGAAACCTTTTCAGGGTTATTCATTTTCCACAAGCTGGCATGCACTAGCAACACTAAGTCCTTTGTTAATATGAAAGACTAACTTTTACACAAAAATAATGTTAAGGCTAATATAAGTATTTATGTACTAGCCATGTGCGCCCAACTACGTTGCGCGTGTTAAAGTTGTCTGTGAAGGGCTCCCTGTTTAAACGCGGCTGCCAGTCGTGAACTGGGGCCTTCGTCGCACAGCATTATGATTTTTTATAAGGGAAACAAAATTACAAAACAAAACCCTTGGACATTGATTCGATAGGAACGGCCTACTCGGAATCACTGTCCAAATAGTAATTATGTGGTGGTGTAGGAGCATTTCTGCATCTCTCCGCTCACAGTCCGTCTCGTTTTCACGACGCTGTTGTTTCCTCTCACAATCACTTCTCAACCTTTCTCCAATCTCACAGGTTGCTTTGTGGCAATCCAAAGACTAAGGCAATATACACAGAGCAATGATTATAAAAGGGGGACACATAGGTATCCAGGCTCTTTAAAGCATAAATAGGAATCACTTCACTGACATGTGAGCAAGCCACGGTACAACTGTGAGACGCGCAACACTCGCCGGCTACAATGTAACAATAATAATTTCCGGAACGTGCTGTTACGTTGTCATTCATTTTACCCACTGTCTTTCATTCATATGTTACGTAGGCACATACCTTTTATCTTCGGCAATCTCATTCTCTAACCAGGCCTCAGGAGCTAACCAGCATAACACTGTCCACCACCCCTTTCGTTATTCCGGCACATTGTTGACATCCGTGAGTAACAACAATGTACTGAACTGGAAGGTGGTCTACGAATTCGCGGACAAACAAAGATCAAGATCCAAATGAAGACTATATATAAAGATTAGTTCATTTAAAGCACAACGATTTGTTTAGTTTGAATGTCTGTGTTTTGTGGTGTGACTGGAGTACTACAGTCTTCAGTAGCATAAGCCTGGAGGAGATTCTTAATGCAATGCCTATGTTTTAGCTGTGTCTCTACTGCCATCTAGTGCTTCTTCTTCTAATTCATTCGCGGACAAACAAAGATCAAGATCCAAATGAAGATTATATATAGAGATAATGCAATATGGAAAAGGACTACATATCTTTGCTTCCTTTTACTGTTCTAGTGGCTTGCATGTAAATATTTTTAAAAATTGCATTTTAAATAAATGTAGTCTATAGTAAATTCTCCAAATTGCCAAAGAATTTAAATGCTTAATTATATGTGTAAAAAAGTCACCAGCTCCACAAAACTGCAAGAAAAAAAAGCCAATTGATGAAAGTCGTACATTGCAGATTTTAAAATATAAAAGACTAATTGTGTAATTAAAATGAATTATGTTTCATTAATATAGAATATCACCAGACCCTACTGTCATTTCTGTAAAACTTTAAAACTCAGAGATGGAGTCTCTCTTAAGTCATACTATACCAATCAGTTTTGTTCTTCTACTTTCAGAAGTAGGCCTGGCATCAAGGGAAATCATGTCCATGAGTAGACATTGATTTGAATCAGCATGTGAAGCTACTGGACACTAACACAACAGAACAGAAAAGAGAGCGGTTCAATTTAATCTTCCAATTCACTTCACATACCATCTTTTGCATTGAACACAACTATTTCACAGATTCCATCAGTTTAATTTCAAACACCTTCCAGTTCTTCAACATCAATAGCCTATTATGCTCCAAACTGTCCTTTTGACATAACACCTTTCTTTAAACACAAAACTGTAGATTGCTTTGGGAAGTCAAAAAGAAAATAAATGAAGGGAACAAACTGATTTTCCCCAGTCCCTAATTAAAAAAACATTTGACAAGAAAGAAACATTAAAATAATTTTTAGTCATTTGGAATATTTTTCTTTCAATTTTTTGCTTTTATTTTGTGTATTTCAGAATGGATAGCATAGTAGATTTGGTTGTTCTACTATTGTGTGTATGAAGTATTGCAGCCTCCAGTTTAGATTTCTTAATATGAGCAGTTGTCATTAAAAATTGCAAAGAAGAGCCTACACATGGCCTTTTGTTGCCTTATTTTGCTTATTTTTTCTTTGTTATGTATATATTAAAGTTAATATGTTATAAAAGGTGAATGACAGAAGCTGAATTATAAAATCATAACTAATACAGTATACTTTTCTTGTATCTTATAGGTTGGTCGGCCTAGAATATTTACTCTTAGCAAAAAATGCAATTGTATTAGAAGATTCTAAATAAACTTACATCAGAAGTAAATAGTCCTGATTGATTACAAGATTAAATATTACTTGGAAGAAAGTGTGCCCAATGTTTGCAACAGGGCTCAGCTTCTTTATCTCATGTTATAGTGAAATGAAAATATATTGGCCTCTCCTGACTTCCTTTATTTTAGCACTGAAAGGTGTCATATGTTTGAGTAGTACTGGGCAAAAAAAAAAACACATTTTTAAATTATGCAAATTATCGAAAGTGCAAAGTTAACCATGGCCAGCTGTCCATGTGTGAAAAAATAAAATTGCCCACTTAAACGTAATAAGTGTTTGACTCACATAGGTGCAATAGCTGCAGCCAAATGCTTCCTGTTATTCAGTTTTGGTCTTTCACATCACTGTAAAAAAATTTTAGCTCACTCCTTTAAGCTTCAGAAACAGGTTTTTGAGCATTAACTGTTCATTTCAGGTTCTGACACAACATTCTTTTAAGTTTACATCTGGACTTTAACTAGGCTTGTCCAGTAGTTTGTTTTTAACCATTCTGCTTTTGTGTTTTGGATTATTGCCTTCCTACATGACACAATTACTCTTCAACTTTGGCTCAGAGGCATTTGAGCTAAATATCTCCTAATGAATTTTCGGATATGGAGCATAATTCATAATTCCTTCAGTTATTACAAGATTTCCAGGTATCCTGTGTCAGCACAACATTTCCATATCATTACAGTACCATCTCCAAGATTAGCTGTCGCCATTAATTCCTTGCTAAACTCAAAAGGATTCTTTTGGAGGTTGAAGTTGTTGCAGCTAAAAACGAAGCAAACAGTTATAAAGTATAAGGGTGAATTAAATTTTCAGACAGTCCCAGTACCACTTGGGCTTGGATAACTTTGCTCATTCTATAGATGAGGAAATTAAAAACATGTTATTTTTTTCACTCAGGTGCCCTTTATCTATCATTAGATTTTGGTTGAATACCTGAAAACATGCTGTGTCAAAAGTTCACAATAAGAGAGGAAATCAGAAAAGGCTAAATAATTTACTGCACTATACATAATCAGGTCCATTCACAGAGTGACTACATTGTATCATGAGCAACTTCTACGTGAGATATAAGATGTAGATCAAATTAAAAATACATCTCAAAAAATTGTCAGATTGCTACACTCAAATACCTTGATAATAAAAAGGATACAAATAAAATATATAAAAATTTAAAGGTGTGACTGTAGATGGTGCTATACCAGCACTTGACCCGACACAGACAGACACGGGAGGCACACTAATAAAAACACAAGTTTTTATTTTTATTTTTTCTTCCCTCATAGAGAACGCCTTCCCCGTTCCTCACAAGTAGAACACGCAGTCCAAGGAAGCACTAAGCACACACACAATACTTCTTTTTTCTCCTCCACTCCTCTCCGGCAAGCTTAGACCCTCTCATCCCGACTCTGGCTCCTGGAGTGGTGGATGCTGGCTCCTTTTATAGCCCACCCGGAAGTGCTCCAGGTGTTTGATGACCTATTTCCGGCTGCACTTCAGGAACAATTGCAGCACCCTCAGATCCCAACAGGGTTGTAGAGAACTCAATCTCCCATGAAGCCCTTTGGGAATCTGAGGCACCACTGCCACCCAGGGAGGATGCCATCTGGCATCCCGAGGAAGGTACTATTCTGACCAGGCTTGCTCCCCCGGTCCATACGGTGAAGAGGCATCTTTGCCAGACAAGGACCCTGGCTGTCTGTGACAAAGGTTAAAAGCAGCATCATCCTTCCTTGCATGCCTCCCTTTGGGAATTTTCTGGCCTTGTTACTCCTTCAGACTGGGGGTCTTTGTTTTATAATCTTGTTCATCTTCACCTGTTTGTGACCTAGAATAGAGGCAGTTCCAGTTCTACTATCCACAACTGGCAATCACGCTGTGCAATTAGTCAAGGGCTCTTGGTTGGTCCATGATGTGGCTTCTTCTTTTTCACATTTTTTTTATTTTACTTCTTTTATTTTTTTACCTTTTATTTTGCTGTAGGTCTACCTCTGTAGGATGCTTGAGCTGGCTGTCCTGTTAGCTCCGCATCTGATTTTCAATCTTTTTTGTTTTTGTCTCTGTTTTGGTTGGTCTGGGTTGTTGTTTTTTTTCTGTTTGCTCTCATATCTTGGAAATTATTTATTGTTATATTCATTTTTCATGTACTTCCTTTACTGTTATAAAAATTTCATCATAAATAATCTTTCCAGTCATTTTTGAACTTCCTTAGTCTGGTTTCAGGATTGCAGGTATAAGTATAGTGTTAGTCTCACAGGGACTGATTTATAGAGGGACACATTGGAAAGATAAGGATGTTACACTTCTGCTTAGTCGTTTGTTTATCTGCTTACAAACAGGAACATTTTGACAAAAAAGAAGAACTCTGAAGCTACTGAAAGACATCCTCCATCTCCGCCACTTCAAATCTGCAGCTTATTTAAACATAAGAAACCACAGCAATGGCGTTGCCAAGATCAAATAGTGAAAACAGCACACTGGTGTTGCCAGATTTACTTTGCCTTGTTTTCTATATTTCAAATGCTTGATAGCAAAAAAGAGGTTTGCCATTTGGTTCACCAACACCATTTAAGCTATTTGAGTCTCCTTAGTTATACAAGATAAAATAAGTTTTCAATCTGTAATCAGAAAATGAATCTGTAGTCAGGAAGAAAAGGAATAGGAGAAACCTTAGCAGAAGTAGGAAGTGATGCGAGTAAAAATGGTTACTTTTCTCCCAACAACAGCACAGTGTCCATAGCTAATATATGAGAAGGGAAAGCATTGACAACTAGGACAAATAACACTGAATAAAACTTTCTTTTCCTAACTTGTTTTGGGATTTAGGCTGGAAGTCTTTTAATGTGAGAACTTGTTCTTTCCACCAATACGACTACTACTCGATATCCACATTTAAATTGTCCACTGTGTTTGCACATGTAGACTGAAGTGAGCATCCTTCCACCTCATGTTGATGGTGTGGATTTGATGAATGAGTGCTTTTCAAATAAATATTGGGCTGGAAGGTTCACCAACAAGCAAAGTAAAAAGAACTCAAACAGAAGTCCTAAAATCTTATCATTCAGGACCTTCAAACACACCCATTGCCTTTTATGTTCGGCTATATGTGGAATCATTTGTCTGTTGTAGTGACACAGGCTCTGGAATGTCATTTTTTGTTTTGTGTCTTTAATTATGGCACCTCTTCTAGTTAAAGGATTCCTGTGTTTTTCACATTTCTTATGGTATACTCTCTCAACGTACATCTTCTTTCGGCTGCTCCCGTTAGGGGTTGCCACAGCGGATCATCTTCTTCCATATCTTTCTGTCCTCTGTATCTTGTTCTGTTACACCCATCACCTGCATGTCTTCTCTCACCACATCCATAAACCTTCTCTTGGGCCTTCTTCTTTTTGTCTTCCCTGGCAGCTCCATCCTTATCGTCCTTCTCCCAATATACTCAGCATCTCTCTTCTGCACATGTCCAAACCAGCGCAATCTCGCCTCTCTGACTTTGTCTCCAAACCTTAAAACCTGAGATGACCCTCTAATGTCCTCATTTCTAATCCTGTCCATCCTTGTCACGTCCTATGCAAATCTTAACATCTTTAACTCTGCTATCTCCAGCTCTGTCTCCTGCTTTCTGGTTAGTGCCATCCATCTCCAACCCATATAACATAGCTGGCCTCACTACAATCCTGTAGACCTTCCTTTTCACTCTTGCTGATACCCGTCTGTCACAAATCACTCCTGACACTCTTCTCCACCAATTCCATCCTGCCTGCACTCTCTTTTTTACCTCTCTTCCACAATCTCCATTACTCCGAAACTCTCTCAGCATACGTGGGTTGGCAGAAATAGGTTTACAGTTGTGAGTACGTGAGGCTGGCAATTTGAGCACTTACAAGAGTGTACCTAAGTACACTGTGCCATTGTGACATACTTTTGAGTTAATAAAGTTAATAAAGCTGTTGAGCTAATAAGGTTATTGTAATAATCATAACCTGCATGTCTTTTTCCATACGCACAATTGTAAACCTACTTTTTCCCACCCCTGTACTTTGTCTAAATGTTTTGCTAATGTTCAGTCTTGAAGCCTTCCATTTTGACTAGAACTTCACATATTTCAATTAAAACACAATATGCCTTTCCTCTTAATGTACACATTTCTTCATACAGTGAATAATACAGTCTAAACAAAAAATACACATTTTTACTTTTTTCTGGACCTACAAACTTTATCATCTTGTCATCTTGCTGTGTGTAAAGTCTGAGTCAGTGTTCCATCAATTAGCATTCTTCACTCACTACAATTCACATTCTTCCCTGTCAGTTGCTGCAGATCGCTATCACCGCCAGATCAATTCTGCTGGTGCATACTTCTGCAAATGTGACTCACCCAGATTATTTTCTGCTTGCTTTCACAGTGAAAATTACTTCTATAACAAGCAGGTCATTCATTTTCAGAGGAGAAAAATCTTTGAAGACATAAAGCACACACACTCTGAAGGCTTTCAAAAGTTAGACTAGATCTTTAATTTACCAGGGTAAAGATTGTAAAAACAGAATGAATATCTGAAGGAACGCACTAGCATACCAAGACCAATATATGTACTGGGAGGAATTGACTGCATAAAGTTATATAGAAGGGAAGAATGAGAGACATATTAATAATGATTACCTTTAATGATCATACTGTATGAATGGCAAATGATCACAACAAGTACAATATGATTATGTTACCCTTTTTGTGTATCACTGCACTTTTGCTTTACATATTTAAACAAAAGACAGACAAGTTCTTCATCAGGCTTCATCAACACCTATGCAGTAAAAAAAAAATAATCAGCATACATGATAATTGTGGATATTGCAATGTTTAAATTATTAACATTATAACAGAAGTAAATAAAACATTGAATGAAAAAGGACACTGTTGAAGATAAACAAAATTGCAATTATATTATTATATACCTGAATTTCCATTCAATTCCAGAGTATATGTTCTAGTGTGATTAGCACATGCATATTTTAAAAGCTTAGTTCCCACTTTGCAACACATTAAATTATTTTTTTCTCTCAAGAATGAATGCTACTGGGATGCTGTATCAATGGAGTGCACTGCTGATGAGAAAAACATTCTCTTCAATCATTACTGTGACATTTCACTCTCTGAAGGCAGGTATGGCGTCTACAGACAAGAGCCTGTCGTGGTCTAGGCAGGCGATTTGCATTGCAAGGATTGTGATTATCATGATCGTAAGAGTGCACTAGGAAAGAGGAAAGTGCCACAAGATCGTTAAATGATCGTTTCAGATTACAAATTCTGTGGTCTGCCAGCTGGTGTGCTTGTGAAAACAGTTGAGGTTTTATTATTGAGGGGTGAATGTTCAGGAGTGAGAAGAGAAAAATTGAAAAATCTTTCTCAAACCCTGAGTTCTGCTTGTTGTCTATGGTAACTACACGCCGTTCCACATTTAGCATGAACTGTTTAAGGGAGATCATTAGCACCTCTGTGCAGGTTTCTTGTTTTTAGTCATAATGCTGCACTGCCACACAACTTTACGGCACTGAGCAGGTTACTTGAGCCGTCTGTGCTTAACCTGTAAAAAAATATTGACAATCAATTGTAGTATACCTTTATCTTGTAGGTGCCTTACTGGTAATGGTAGTAATAATGGATACAAACCTTAATTTGGAAAAGACTAGAACATTGTTAGCACTACTGAGATTGGCCATTACATTCTGTGACAAAGTCACCAAATACCTCACTGAACTGTTCCACTATTGGCAGTTTATGGGTATTGCTACAATTTTACTTTTCTGAGACCAAGTTGAACATGCGTGAAGTAACAGCTAAAAATGGTTTTTTTCTTTTGTAGTCAAGCATACACTGCTTGCACAAGGCAACAGCAGTTTAGAGAGAAAATGGAATCAGGAGATGACACAGAGATGTCAGAATACATGCAGGGGTCATAATCAGAAAGGCAACAAGTAAATAACAAAGCTCAGCATGTGCAGCAAGTATTGTGGTTAGAAAACAGAGCAGTAAATCATAAGCCAAAAAGTGCACATGTGACCAGAGCCAAGAAACAAGAAACGTAAATTGTAATTAAAAGGCAGGAAAACAATGTAACCAGAAAATCAAAAACTAACAATACAAAATGACACAAAGTTTTTGTTTCTTTTTGGATAAATTAGGTACAGTATGTGTGGCATCAGCTTTTTAAAATGTCACATGACTTTTGGGGATTGTTTTCCAATAACATGGCTTTGCAACCAGTCTCCAACATGACAGCGTCAATATGTGATACAGCACATTAGGCATCCATGGCATGAAGTTTTATGGATAAAAACAGTGACCACAGGCGCTGTGGGTGTAGATTTGGGCAGCAATAAACCTGAGCGGCCCCCACAAGGTTGATGAGGAGAGTGCCTAAATTGTATGCACACGTGAAGGTGTGATCACTTGACCCAATGTCGTCATTGACACTTCAAAGGGCATAATTAAGGCATTTGTAAAAAAGGAGCCTGAGTAGGTTAGAAAGGATTAACCAAAGGTCAAGAAAATAAGAAACAAGTGAGAGTGTGGGGAGGAGGCAGCCGGTCAATGGCCCTGTGAGGGAGTGAGGGGAGCGACACTCCAGGGGTGGATTGTCAATGGTTTAGTGCTATGGAGGTACAGGGAGCAGTTCAGTGGACTTCTAGGGATCTGGTAGATGCTGATAAAGGCATATGGAATATGGAGGTCTGAATCTGAGCATCCTGAGGGATGCCGGAGGATGGTAATCAGGAAGAGAGGTAAAGAAACAAACAGCAACTGCTGTTGTGTCCAGTGGCTGAGAATGCCCAAAAATATGAGCAGGGGAGATGAAGAAGAAAGATGGGCTGGATGCAAAGATTGTAATTTTAGAAAAGGGACACCAATTTTGAAAGATATGTGATTGTTGGATTTTATCATTTTTATTGGTCTTATCCTCTATACAGTACTACAGTTTTTATTAGATTATTTATTGACTTATTTATTAATAGGTGACTGTACTATCTGCTCACTGATCTCGATTAGAACAAAAGCAACATGCAAACTTTTGCACGTTCTCTTGTTGTGATGTGTCCTCATTGCTCATTCCGTCCTCGGTCATAACTATCACTATCTGGGTGCAAAACGAGGTAATGGTAACCCAGGCATCACACCATAAAAAATAATCCAGTTACCTTGGCCTCAAAACCCTAAAATATTTTTTTAAGGTCAAGGAACAGTTTGGAAATATATATATATATATATATATATATATATATATATATATATATATATATATATATATATATATATATGGTTGAAATAGTTTACTGTCAAATGAATGCAAAGACTACGTGACACGTGTTTCGCCCTCATTATAGGCTCATCAGGCATACACAAACTGAGGGCACCGTGGCGGATATTAGCAGATTGCTGGCCAACCACAAGCGTTACCTGGAAGGTAACCACCCATACAATCAGATTGTGACACAGACTACGAATGCCGTGAATATATATATATATATATATATATATATATATATATATATATATATATATATATAAACTGAATCATGACAAAACACATACACTTTATCTTAAAATTCATTCTCATTTGTTTGTCTATCTGCATATGAAAAAGAGTATGCTTATTTTATTTTCCATATGTTTTGTTTTTCTTTTTGGCAGGCTTTAATGAGGATTTCCATGTAAGACAGATTTAGCTTGATTTCGTTCAGAAAATGAAAACCTTAACATTTAGCGTGATATTTCTTTACAACCATGAGTAAAATGTCTTTGCTGTAGATTCAATTTAATAGTAACCCTTGGGAAATTTAACCAGCAATTATTAATTGTTAAGGTGTAGAACTGTATTAAAGCAATCAAGATTTCCCCATAAGATGAGCACTGTACGACTAGCTAGAGAAGATGCGTGTATGGCAGCATTGCTACAGTTTTTCATGTGTGTATCTCATCAATACATTATATAAATAACAGTAGTGAGAAGTCAAGCAAAATGACACCTTTTACTGGCTTACTAAAAAGATTACAATATGCAAGCTTTCAAGGCAACTCAGGCCCCTTCTTCAGGCAAGATGAAAGCTTTCATATTCTAATCTTTTTAGTTATCCAATAAAAGGTGTCATTTTGCTTGACTTCTCACTACATTCATAATGGCTAACACGGTACAACACCCTAGTACTATAAATAACAGTAAAACTAAAGATAGGATAATAAAATGCTGTTCTTATTAAAAAACATAAATAAAGACACTAGATTATCATATAGTGTGTATAATGGTTGTAACAGAAAAAACACACAAATACAAAGCTGACAGCAAGTCATGGCTGGTGTATGTTGAGCTTGGAACAATTTGTTGAAGCCAGAAAAAAAAAAATATTGTAAGAGAAATGAGCAGTCTCATTCCTAATGGGTACATCTACTGAATATACAGTATGAATTATTGATGGATTTAGTGCTGCCTGCTAAGTCGTAGGATAAAATGTTTAATCAAATTGTTGGTATATTTAAAGATCATTTTGAGTCAAAGCTATTGATTATTGCAAAACCAATTGGATTCACTTGATATGTTCAAAAGGCTAATGAAATGGTGAACTAGTTTGCTATGGAGTCAAAACAATGTGAAGTTAATTGTGAGTTTAGTATTAACCTGCCTAATTCACTTTTATGATTGCTTTGTCGGAAGGATGAAAAGTAAAGCCAGCCAGATAAAATTGCTTTTTAAGTATAAACTGACTTATGAAAAGCCTTTGGAATTTACTTATAGCATGGCACCAGCATCCACATTGCAGCTAAGGAGAAAGAATTAAAAATGGTCATAAAGATTTAGCAAAACAACAAATGCCCCAACTGCATGAATGGAAATTGAAAAGCAAATGACTGATACAGTCGTGGCAGAGTGGAGTGTTTTAGGCATGTTGTGGTCAAGGAAAACCTCAGACAAATGTTAATTTATCAAATAACAGAAGGAAGTAGCGGAGCGGGAGCTTGGCATGTTTTCAGTGCATGTGGCTGGTGATTGGGGCAAGCGCCATTTCAAAGCACATTTCATAGAAATGAAAATGCCTAACTAAGGAAATGGAAAGGAACTGCCATTACAGATTGAATTACATAGTAATAGCCACTGTAATTTATTAGTTTGAACCACAGCATCCTTTGATTATATTTAACAGTTTTTCTAAACATATGACTTTACATTGTATTGCTCTTTTTTATTTTTACTGCATTGTCTGAAGTTTGAGAAAGATGTGTCAGTGTATGCGTTGTGACATGCATGCGTATGGGAGGCAGTATTAAGGACTCAGGTGATGGCAATTCTCCACCAATCCAGGGGGTGGCACTGTGTAATAACATTCTCTCTTTTCCTTTCTCTGCAGACTGGAGACTGTCAGCTCTCCTCCACCAACATCACATCTAGTGTCAATCCACCTGGACCTGCCTCTTCCTGCACAACTGCCATATGACCAGAAGATCTGCCATCTTGGACAATCTTGATAAGGGCTCATGTCTGACTATTTTGCATATTTTCATGCAATTCTTTTTGGCATTCAGTTATACAGAGTTTTCCTCAGGGTTCCCCAAAACACTGATGGTCTCTGTCCTTATTTCTTATAGTATGTAAACCATCCATTATCCAGCCTGCTATATCCTAACTACAGGGTCACGGGGATCTGCTGGAGCCAATCCCAGCCAACACGAGGCGCAAGGCAGGAAACCAACCCCGGGCAGGGTGCCAGCCCATCACAGAGTATGTAAACCCATTTCAGTATTTAGTCTCTGTAGCCTTGGATTGCTCATCTTATATTGATAGTTGTCTTTATTTTTACCTGAAATTTGCACTATACAATTTTCACGTTTAAATGTTTTTGCCCAGATTTGAAGATTTTGTACTCAGTATTTTATATACACCAAAGTGTTTTGTGAAAAGAGCACAGACTTTCTCGCTGTTTCTTAGTGGTCATCAGAATGGCACAGGAAAGTTGAGAAAC
Source organism: Erpetoichthys calabaricus (assembly GCF_900747795.2). NCBI lineage: Eukaryota > Metazoa > Chordata > Cladistia > Polypteriformes > Polypteridae > Erpetoichthys > Erpetoichthys calabaricus. The sequence continues at coordinate 42,421,535 of NC_041400.2, read as the reverse complement.
CTGGATAGGAAACATGACAAGTTCAACTTCAAAGAAAGAATCCAAACTACTCACTGGAGAGATCCTTCCTTATTCTTACTTATTATCTACTTTAAATTTTTGTAGACCAGAATCTTGCAATAACAGTATATATTTTGTATAGTCTCAAATAAACACATTAGTAAGTTGCATTAAATAAAGGGGTCGGAAGCTATTTTTGGCCTTTTATGCGTATACTAGAGAAAGAGCCCGTTTCAACAACGTAAGATGAAACGGGCATGAGTGGAATAGTAATAAGTATAAGCATCACAAACCTGATATAGGTGTATTGAATGAATGCGTAATTAGGCCTCGAGCTGTAGTCGAAATCGCCTTTCAGGCCTCTAGAGCTTTAATCGAAGTCGCCTTTCTCTTTGAATTTTTGCGGCCGTAAATCCGCCGCCTGCCACGATGTTGGGGTTGGACGTCGGTCGAAGTCGCCTTTCTCTTTGAATTTTCGCAGCCATAAATCCTCCGCCTGCCGCGATGTCGGTCTCGTAAGGTTTTTCAGGCAGCTGCACAGAAGGCGACTGCGCATTCGGCTTCGGACAGACGTGAGTGAGTGAGTGAGTGAGTGAGTGAGTGAGTGAGTGAGTGAGTGAGTGAGTGAGTGAGTGAGTGAGTGAGTGAGTGAGTGAGTGAGTGAGTAGGCTGGCGAATTATATATAAGATAAGAAGGATTTCTTTGAAATCGGCTCTAAACCTACTTTGAAGCCAGTACTTTAAGAACAAAACTTCTAGTAATGATCCTAGTGGCAGCATTTGCGGTTAACTGCAGTCTGTAAACAGAAGGATTTGATCAGTCTGTGAAAGTAGCTTTGCAGGAGTCAATAAATACATAAACTAACTTTTATGTATCTTGTTATGATTTTGTGTTATTTGATCAGCAGAACAATTTTGATATATTATTTATTTCTAACAAATAAAAGACATTTTTTAATTGTTTCATTCATTATATTATTCTAACACCTTTTTGTGTTCTGCAGACAAGAAAAGAGGGAGTGAAGAGAAAGTTGGAAGAATGGAGAAAGGCTTTGGAAGACAGAGGGTTGAAGATAAATAGGAAGATATCAGAATATTTGAGCTTTAATGATGATCAGGAGTCAGCTATTGAAAAGAGTGGATACATTTAAATATCTAAGCTCAGTGGTAGCCCAAAATGGAATATTATAATAGGCAGAGATAATACATAGAGTGCATTGGGGAATGGAAGAATTGGAAGAAGGTATCAGAAGTATTGTGTGGTCAAATAATTAAGGTGAAGGTTAAAGGTAAAGTTTTTAAGACCAGCAAAGAAGTACTGTATGGAGCTAAGACACGGGCAGTCAAGGGAGTGCAGGAGAAGACTTATATGTGGCAGACATGAGAATGCTGAGATGGATGTGTGGAGTTACGAAAAAAGGACAGAATATTGACATGAGGGAATCAGAAGTACAACAAAAGAGGGAGAGATACCTAAGAAAGTACAAGAAAGCAGGTTGAAGTGGCATGGACATGTGATGAGGACAGACAATTAATATGTGGGCAAAAGAGTGATGGGAACGGATGTACAGGTGAAGAGAAAGTGAGGGAGGCCAAAGCAGAGGTGGATAGATAAAGTTAATGAAGATCTTAAAGAAAAGAGTTGACTGGAGAGGAGGTGCAGGACCAATGTATTTGGAGAAGGTTGATCAAGCACCTCAATCTCGCACAGAAGTGGGAAAAGATGAAGAAAAAGATTTTGTTTTCACAATATTCTTGCAAGATTTTGTTAGCAGGAACAGGATTTTGAAAGGGGCAGCGCATGTGACGCCTTTTACCCCATGGCTATTTAAGATGGAGGCACAGAGAAAGAAACTTAAGGGAATCAGGATATTTTGCATTGGTTATTTTCAGACTTTTCTTTTTAAATATTGGACTTCCAGACTTTACCTACACCTGATTATTGTGAGTACTCTTCCTTTTTGTCATTTGGTCCTAGTCAAATAATTCTTATAGATCAATTATTAGGGAGCATTTCTACCTGCTGTAATGCATGGATTGGCATCCCAGCCGGGATGGACCCTGCTCTCTTGCCTGGCCAGAAGGTCTTGATAAAACAAGGTCACCGAGGGTGCTGTGATACTCATTTTCCATATCAGAACATGGATAGAGAAGGTGGCCATGGAAGGATACACTAGATGAGCTTGGGAGCCTGTGTGACGATGCGGGTTCGGCTCCATGCTCCCATCTTCTGTTAGGGAGCCCTTGAACCCAACACCGTCGGTAATGTCACCGATGAGCTAGACAGTGAGGCAATAACATTTGAGCAAGGGAATGGTGTAACAAAGTGCAAAGTGCTTTTATTTACAACAATCCAAAACAGTGTTCTAATAAAGTGCAGCAGTGCAATGTCCAATAAATAAATAATCCATTAAATGAAACATGGAGGTTAAAATGCACAAAACAACTATCCTTTAAAACGAGGTTAAAATGTTCAACAGGAAGCAGTTTTAAAAACAAGTGACAAGCCCGGTGCTTCTTCGGTTACCCTGGCGGCTCCCCTGCTACTCCCATCTGTGCTGCTCAACAGGAGAGACACTCTTTCTGCAGCTGGCCTTCTACCTACTCCTGCTACTACTGTCAGTCGCCTTTCCGATCCTTGGCTCCAGTCGGCTCCCCCTGACAGTGCCCTGGGAAATCCCACCAACGGCCAAGGCTCTCACGTGGTGGACACCACGTTCCCAAGTCCTGATTCCCGCGGTCATCGGTGGAGAATCATCCACCTTCCAGTCACTCCCGTCCTTCATAAAACTCTGCGGGAGCGACAACTACTACTACACCTGGGATGTCGGCCTAACACCCAGGTTGCCTATTCAGCTGCTGCGAACCTATTCATGCTCGCTCACTCACTCGCACCGGCGCACCCGCTCTCTGTGTCTTGCTTCCTGCTTGCTTCTACAACCTCCCGTTCTCTTTCTTTTCTTTTCTTGTACTTGTACCCCCCTCTAACCGTCTCGGGCTTCTCTATATAAGCAGAGAGGACATGGCAGCTGCAGCCCATTAGCCACAGGAACAATCACGGATGTGGGCAGTCTCTCACCTGTGCACTTAGGTGAGAAACGCCCACACCGCAGATCGGCCTGCGGCTCGCTACAGTCACCACGCCCCCTCCTAAGCCGCGAGCGCGGTGATTATTTATTTAAATAAAACTGCTGGCCTTTGCTGGGAGAGCTGTGGACCCATAACACCACAGCCTGGAAGAACAGAACAGTGGGTGACTGCCTGTTATGGGCAGAGCTTTCACCCCTGTACTCTGGTTGTCAGCATCCTATTTGGCGAGCCCCAGTATGGATGCCTACAGGGCAGCATGGGTATTGTTGTCCCATGGGGCTGTCCTGTCAGGTTCTGTCTGGACTGCCAGGGAGAGCTGTCAGATATTGATGGCACAGGGACACTTTTGGTCCTGTCTGACACATAAGTGCTTACTTGGGCAATAGATTGTGCACCAGAAGTACTCCTGGGTCAAGTTTAAAAAAAAAAGCACTCCACTTGACCTGACAAATCAGAGAGCACTCATCTGGGAAGAGCAGAGAAGAAAAGGAAAGGATTGAATTGTATACTACTGAAGAAAAGAAGCTTGTCAGAGGTACTGTTTACCAATAAAAATAACCTTTGGTTGAAACTTGGACTGTTCTTATGTAGTTGTGTCTGGGGTTTGGGACTCAGTGTGCCCCCTGCTGGCCAGACTACTCATAACACTTATAGTGAAATACATTTTACTTAAAGTAATACATCCAAGTCTTGGGTTACAATAAATTCTATTCCTGCATTTTTTCAGTTTTATATGTTAAGTTTTAACTTGCACTGAGACATGTGTGTTAATGGGAAATCTGCAAAAATGTGTTATGCTTTATTGTTTATTTTACAGAAAAAAGTTTCAAACTTATCAATAAAATGAGAAAACTTACAAAAACATTGCTGTGGTTGGTTTTAAAACCATTTGTTATAATAAATATATTTATTTCCAACCATTTAAAAATGCAATGCAACTGTTCTTAAAAAGAATTGAATCTGAATCAAAGCTGCTACAAATCAAGATAAAGAGGGCTTGTGGGGTACAGTAGGTGTGATCAGGTTGGCCTATCTCATAGGATTAATATTCTTTAAAAAAATAATTGTTACATTCTGTAAATTGAAAAAAATAGGCAACTACCTGAGAAAGGAATTAAAACACTAGTCCTATTGTAAACAAATTGTTTTAGAAAATGTTGACTTAAAAATTTTGGGAAAAATAGTGGCAAATTAATGACAACTTAAATAATGAACAACAAAGATTTTACTACCGTTTTATAAAGGTTAACAGTTATTTATGTTTTATTTTGCTGATATTTCATTTTAAATTTTTTAATAGATAAAGGGGTGTCATTTTGCTTGGCTTTTCTCTTAATAGATAAAGAAATTTAACAAAGTCATGCTGTTTTATATTTTGGAATCATTTTGATTTATATTCATTGATTATGGTTGTTGATTACATTCACACTTGCCTCTAGGATAATAAAGTCTACCTGACCTGACCTAAATAATGATAGCAATTTTTAAGACTATAATTTGTTATACAATGTTAACAAGAGCTTGCATGACCTGCATTAGCTAATCCATTACTTCTATAGGAGCTGGCATTTGACATACACTACTGAGATGATATGGTTCTCATTTTATCTTCAGACAGAAAATCTCTGAAATGAGAGTAGCTGAAGACAGACAGCAAAAAAAAAAAAAGTATGTTTATTAGGTTGTATGAATAGCAAATAGCATTAACACTAGAATTACCAGAGCCTACGAGAAAACTCATAAATCTGGCCCACCTTAAATCCGTTTGCACCTCTCTGTTAGCGTCTTTTGTCCTGTAAATGTACCGATTAAGACAAGCAGCAAGCAGTCTGCTATTCCACCCACCACCGTCACAGAACATGCACAAAGTTCTCCCAGCTCATGCCTTGATTGATTATCTGGGAGTGAAGTGGTGGAGTTTTAGAGTGGAAATAATTGTTAATATTATACAGTATAGACATAGATTTGGTTTGTGTCTGTGACAGACGGTGTACATGTATAGGACTTGTAAAAGTTACCGTTTTTTTTTTTCACTTTTATTCTCTCAGTCACGACCACGCTGCATACTAACGCTCCTAAGGGATCTGACGCTGTTACTTTTTATCTGAAACTGGGAATAACTGTAGATGTGAGTGGTGTTTTGAGGCAATGGAACTGGACATTCTCTGATCTGGATGGATAAAAGACATAGGTATATATGATATTTGGAATAACTCATTTTATGACCTGTATAGTACATTTCGGAAAACATCGTGGCACGGATGCAACACTATTCATATTCATTCGCTTAACATCTTGCGGTAGTAATCACTGACCACGTGTTTCGCAGGTTTTTTTTTCCCCCAATCTTGCCAGTCTCCAAGTTGCTGTATGGTGATGTTTCTTTTGTACTCCAGGACATGCAGAGGAAAGAATAGTACAGAGAGGTCAGTTCAGCACCATATGCAATCATCAGATTCAAATGTTGACAGTTTACACACATGCAAGAACTGTCCTTCCCACATTTACGATATGTGTACCTGTTGCAATGCACACACTTCTCTCTCTGCTGTGGTTTCTATTACACACCTGAAAGAAAGAGACAATATATGTGACTTTTTGAATCAATCATTTTATGACCTGAATAGTACCAATCAGAAAACAACATCGCATGCATAATAATTAGCCGTGTGGGGTGGCAAGAGTGAAAACAAACCTTGAAGGAGCCTGACGCCCCCAAAACAAAGGAGTCTCTATTAAAGAATAATAATAACAGAAGATTTATTACTATTTACAAGATGTTTCTATCTTTTTGATAGAATAAAAAGTGCAAAAGTGTAAAAGGGCTTGAGAGGATGGGCCAGGAAGAATGGGATAAATTCCCCAAATCCAGGTCTGCAATGCTTGTAGAGACTTACCCAAGAAGAATCAAAGCTGTAATTGCTATCCAATTGGCTTCTACAAAGCAATTATATGTCTGAATACTTTCTGAATTCACTGTACATTTTGGTGTGTAAGCACATAAGCCATTTCCTGCTATCTCCATTGCTTGACAAACTTTACATATTTTTGGTATTTATCATCTCCAGTTTTTACACATGGCCACGCATATGTTGCTTGATTTAGAGCAACCTTGAGAGCAAAAGTTATAGTTTTTAATTCAGAAAATCAAGAAACAATTTCTAATGAAGACAGACTGTTTATCCAAAACATGGTGTGTAACCATTTATTTTTTTACTTAAATATGTTCTTTACTTCAGTTAGGTGTTACATATAGCAAGCATACAAGTAAACCTACAAGCATTTGAGCATCCATGTTACATGTATACATAGAATTATGTAAGCATACAAGTTATTGAATCATTTTCTCATCCTGCTTTTGCGCTTATAGCTATAAGCTACATGCATCTGTCCAGTATTACAGTCTTCATTGTACAGACAGCAGGACATGCTATTACAGTTAGTTCCTTCATAACAGTTAAGTTTATTGCCAAAAACCCATTAAATTCATTCAACCATGAATGACTTTTATGCCTGTTTAGTGCTGTGGTGAAGATGTTATAAACCTTACTTAAAGTTCTAACATCTATGTCCTGGATAGTTAATAGTTAATAGAAATGCCAAGGTCACAAATACTGCCTCATAGCTCCTAGAACCTGATTATCAATCCCAGACTTTGTTTGTATAGACTTGTCCTCTGCACCCAATAAACATGCTGGTTACATTAGCTTGTAATTCATAACCATCACCAAGTAATTGAATGGGCTCTTTGAAGGCATGGCGACAGTCTTAAAATCTAAGAGCCATGTACTCAGCATTTCTCACCCAATTATAGCTGCTTGTGAGCAGAATTGGCTTAGTAGCAGCTGTAACTTCATTGTCCGAGGCTCTCATGAGGAAGAACTAGCAATTTTTATTTTTGGCAAGCAGCATCTAAGTCAAGTCTGGCAAATTTATCATCATCAGATCTAGGTTTATTTTATTATATATTTTTCAAAAATATTTGTTGTTTCAATAGACTTTTTATGTTTGAAAGGAAAAAGATAAATAACGTTTTAGCAGTAATAACAAACATTATTAAGACAAGTTAACTAACTTTAACTATGGCCACAGCATTCAGAAAATATAGATAGAGGATTACTGAACAAAGCAGATATCACCAACTATGCGTGCACTTGTCCATTTGCACCATGAAGTTATAATTTCAGAAGGCATTGGAGAAAGATCAGTACTTAATAGAATTTTAAAATTATAAATGATGCTAGCATATTGACACTAGACCTAAAACTGAGCAATGTGGCCCTGTGTGCCACTTGTCCAGAAGATAACATCTTTGTATATTGTAACCTATGGATATGCTTTTTTTGCAGACCCAGTACCCAGAATGACACTAATGTGGCTCAGGTAAATGTGACGCATATATTTCTTTAACAATTTTGGTTTACAAAACACAGAAGTGGTCAAATACAATACAACAGTAGAAAATAATATAGACTAATGCCCTCCTGTGTCCTTGTGGTGGGGCTGGTTCACCTACCACTCCAAATAAATCACCAATCATTCACTCACTTACCCTTTCTTCTCAAAAGAAGAAAGAAAAAAGAAGAAAGCAGGGTTAAGTATAGCACATAGTTAGAATACACGTCCATGGAGGTTTATAACGCATTGGTGAGGCCTCAGACTGGAGTACTGTGTACAGTTTTGGTCTTCAGACTACAAAAAGGACATAGCAGCACTAGAAAATGTCCAGAGAAGAGCAACTACGCTGATTCCAGGGCTACAGGGGGTGAAGTATGAGGAAAGATTAAAAGAGCCTGCGGTGGGCTGTCGGCCTGCCCGGGGTTTGTTTCCTGCCTTGCGCCCTGTGTTGGCTGGGATTGGCTCCGGCAGACCCCCATGACCCTGTAGTTAGGATATAGCGGGTTGGATAATGGATGGATGGATAGATTAAAAGAGCTGAGCCTTTTCGGTTTAAGCAAAAGAAGATTAAGAGGAGACAGGATTGAAGTGTTCAAAATTATAAAGGGAGTTAGTGCTGTGGATCAAGACTGTGACTTTAAAATGAGTTCATCAAGAACATGAGGACACAGTAGGAAACCTGTTAGGGGTATATTTTGCACAAACATTAGTAAGTTCTTCTTTACACAGAGAACCATAGACACATGGAATAAACTACCTAGTATTGTGGTAGACAGCAGGCTTTTAGGGACTTTCTAAACTAGACTTGTTTGATGTTATTTTGGAAGAATTAAGTGGATAGGACTGACAAGCTTTGTTGGGCTGAATGGCCTGTTCTCGTCCAGACTCTTTTGTCTTGCTGGTACTCCACACTGTACTCCAAGCTTGTCTGGTCTGTGGCAGGGAGGTCCTTAAATGTCCATTCTATGAAGTACTTCTGGAATTAGCCATGGCAGGTGGACTGGGCCCTGTAAAACCCCAGGGGCTTCATTTATAAGACTTTGCATAGATTGGAGTGTGAAAATATACAAACACCAACAAAACATGAAAAATTTAGATTTATAAAAAACCTGGCGTGCACACATTTATGTGCAATCTTATCTTGTAAATGTGCATACATGATTACGCCTCAAGCACCACCATGAAACATCCATGTATGCCATGTAACCTCATAAAAATGCAATCACTGAGCTGCAGAACTGCATTGGCTGGTAGAGCAACCTCCTACTTGACATATTGTGACACCACTTATTGCATTCAAGAGGATCTGGTTCTACTCCGGACAGTACAACAACATGTGCAGCATTATAGCTCCTCTCCTCTGTGTTCAAGGGGGTCAGGGAAAGGCATATGGCACCAGTGTTTGAGCAGGCTGCCTCTATTTCCTGGCACATGTAATGACACAATTGCTGCTGGAATGAGTAATAAAATCCATTTGAAAAACTGAAGGTTCAGCCAGTAACCTTACCAATAAACCAGCCACCACGTACAGTGCCATCACATCTGTCAAATCTAATTTGCCTCAAAATAAATAAACCACGGATTGACCCACTCCACTGAGCCACAACATTTGTCAGTCTCATTTTGGCATTACAGATGACTTATGAATGAAAGAAATGTCACTGCTTATGGTTAATAAAAGCAGCTTTATTTTCGCTAGGTAGCTTTATTGCAATATTAGTGCAGTATATTGATCAGATACTGTTAGAGAATTAGACACTGCTGCAAATTGCCATTTTATGTTGGTAAAAATATGTTATGTTTTATGTATATGCACTCACAACATACGAAAAATGGATGCTGCAGGTTGCTGATATAAACTGACAAAAAACAACAAAGCTTTTCAGTGCAGGCATTCAGCATTTGCCCTCTTAAAAGACAACTAAAACACAGTCTGTCTATTATATTTATCACTTTTAAGATGTAATATGTTTGTCATGTCAAAACGTAATAACAATAACACTAATAATGGCTTGGTGAGGTGTACTATTAAACATCTGAGTCATCATTTAGCTGGTTTGGCTGCATTTCCCTACTTGAACAAGGGTGTCACCATTTCCCACTTTCTTCGAAATGTTGCGTATGCAGAGGTCAGAGTTACTATAAATATATGCATGTTCCCCCTTCAGGTTTTCTTTTAGAAATCCAAATCTTAGTGTGGGAAGTTGCATATGCACATTTCAACCCTATTTTTGTGCATATGCAGGTTTTATAAATGAGGCCCCAAGCTCTTCTCTCTACTGCTCTGACAGCCCTAGGTATTTCTGCAAGAATACTGACTCACAAGTAACAAAAGGGCTCTCCTACCCTTGCAGGGGTCTTATGGACTCATGCAATCAACTCCTGCTACACTTAGTTTTAAGAATGAGGAGTGCATGGCCTTTGGTCCTGTAATCTCCACTGTCTTTTTCTTATTTTGTACTGAATGAAATAGTGATTCTAGTGAGACCTTTGAACTCTGGCGTCCCTGACAGAACAGAAAACACTGACCTCTCTGTCAGGATGCCATTCAACACATACAAGTTCTGGCTTTGACTATCATTACTTTCACAATGTGTACATTCAAGCTATTCCAGCTACCATTGGGCTGAAGGACAGTAACAGTTCCCTGGACAGGGTGCTAGTCCATCGCAGGGCAAACACACACACACATACACAACAACCACACATTAGGGCCAATTTATTATTGCCAATGCACCTAACCTGCATGTCTTTGGACTGTAGGAATAGGAAACCAACAGAGACAAATTCTGACAGTGCCAAGACAGAAAAACATTTTTTCACATTCCACATCTGGCCAGACTCTGGCCAGGTCTATTTCATTTGAGATGTATTAGGCTGCAGTATTTTATGGTTGCATTATGAAGTTAAATTATAAGTTCAAGTCAAAGTTACTCTTCAAAATCATGGCATATATTAATTATCCATATGAAATAGTTTTCTATTCTAAGAATTTTTTACAAATTTAAAAAAATACCTAGTCTGTTCTTGCATACTAAAATGAAGATCAATGGTCATAAGTTCAAACATGAACAAAAGTCCTTTAAACTTACCAAATATATGCACTTTACAGTGGCAAAGTTTTCAATTTAAGAAATATGACTTCTCGGGCATGCTTGTGACTACAAAAGAAAAGTGGAAGTAATACATTTTCTCACAGATTCTTAGTACACTTTTCTTTAGGTAAGGATACCTGTTTGCTTATCTGCTCATAGCAGCCATCATGGCTGGAATTTTATATTTTCCCCAGGCAAACCCCCAGTCCCCAACTATCCTACAGTACCCCTCTCCATAGCTTCAGGCTGCATATTTTCCTCCTTGTTAAGTTTGGTTTCATCAATAGTTATATGTGCCAGGTGTCTGGTGTAGTGGCAGAATAGATAGTACTGTAAGCTATGAAATCATCCCAAATTGTGTGCTACTAGTAGTCCCCGCAACACATGCATACTAATATCTTTTTTATATGCAATATTGGAGCACATACTGACTCACATACAAGTAGAGTGCTTTAACAGCAGATGTGAACTCAAATCATGTAATTATTTTTCTAAACGGTCCCTCACATACAGTCAAGCTCCACATTGCACTGGTCCTTCCAATTATAGCTTTGTGTAATCTCAGATGTATATCTATGTCAAGCAAAGAAAACTATTTATTGTTGCATTTTAATACATTGTTGGGTGTAATTCAATATTTTACTGTCCATCTGCAGCTTGCCCCATCCACTCTGTGGATGTTGAGAAGGGAGATAGGCAGTGAAATGAAGCGCACAGCAGGTCTTCTTTTAAAATGGCTGAATCTCATAAAATGTTTTTCATTTTGTTTTTCCTAAAATGATATGGATATGTTGTTTTAACACCAGAATACCTGAAGCCTACAAAAATATTCGTAATGTCGGGCACCCTTAAATTCCCTTGCACTTCATCTTCAGTACCTCAAATTAAATGTATGTTTTTATTATATAGTAATAATAATAATAGCAGCTTACTACTCAAAACCGAAAATGTTGGGAGAATACAGGATCGAACCTGCAACCTCTTGATTACAAGACAGCGCTTCTTACTTCTGCACCAGCATAAGCACGCATGTCTATTTTCTGTCATTTGATCTTTGGGCTTTGATTTTTGCACATTGACAGCAACATGTAAATTGAGTCATTTCTTTTTCTTGAAGAAAAGCACAATTGTTTTGCTATACCTTTTGTGAAAGTGTTTATTTGATATTTGGACTTCAGTCTCCACCCATTATACACTTCATGTCAACATTTTATCAATTATTACTATAACATGAAAAAAGTTTCTATTTTAGTTATGTGTTCAACATTTCTTGCCTCGCATTTTCTGTCATTCAATATTTACATAGATCATTGTAGATACGGAACACACATGTAACGTATGTATTCCAAATAATGATATATTATTTACCCTATACAATTCCAGACACCTTACTCCCAGATGAAGACACTTCAGCTCTGAGAATTTTGCACCTGACTTGACTTGACTGGGATAGCAGGCTGCCTGCCATTTGTGCTAATTGTCACTTTTGCAAAACAAGGACGGTGATGACGAAGTGTGAAGGAATTTAAGGTAGCCCAGCATTATGAATATTTTGTAGGCTTCAGGAATTCTATTGTTGAAATTATGCATGTAGTCTCAAGATGTGGATCAGCACCCTATTAAGACTCTTGGCTTTTGTTTTTACGTTTGCAGTCTTGTCCCTATTCTTCCATTTTGCAGAACAAAAACAGGCTAGGCATTACTGCAAATTTATAAAAATGCTTCACTTTAGAACATAATTTCATGTGGTAAGTAATGCATATGATGATTTTAAAGAAATAACTTTGGATTGAAAAATACCAAACTTATCCTTTAACACAGTGGTCCCCAACCTTTTTGACAGCAAGAACCACTTTATTAGATGCAAATTTTTCCACGGACCGGTCGGGGGGGGGGGGGGGGGGCGGGGGTATTGGTTGGGGTATCGGGTTTTAGTTGAGGGGGGGCGTTTTTTTATACACAATTTACATAACATTTCTATTATTATTAAAGTTATTAAGCAGTTCGCATACGTTTGCAATCTGAAATTTTTCTTCTTTTTTTGCATATAACAAAGACATATGCTTTGCATTTGCCAATCCAACAGATTGCACATCACAAACATTAACACTGCAATCTTTTTTTCGTGTCTGCCGTTTCTATAGGAGGGTGACAATGAGTTAAATTCCAATGGATGTTTTTCAAATGTTGACAAGCAATAAGCAAAAGGATTCAATGAAAACCACAGACAACAAAAACAGCAAAAAAAAAAAAAAAAAAAAACAGTACGAGGAAAGTTCGAAGAAAGATTTTTTTACAATGTTTCTGTTTGGGGATCGTTGTGCAAAAGTGAACAACTGAGCTGCGACCACAGATCTAACTGCTCTGTGGATGATTCGTTCAAGCATTTCAAGGTCACTTCGTTGTAATGAAAGCATCTGTTGAATGTACTTCGTAGTAATGTGACTTCTATAGACTCATGTCATATGGGGAAACTGTCGGGACCATAAAAATACTTTGTTGTAATACTCTCACCTCGGTCTCTCTCCTCTCTCTGCACCACTGCAAAGCCCCGCCCGCCAAGCGTTCTGAAAAGTCTGAGTGAGTCGCCGTTGCAGGCAGTTCTCTCACGGCCCGGCTGTCAGACGGCTGCGGACCGGTAGTGGGCCGCGGACCGGGGGTTGGGGACCCCTGCTTTAACACATAAAACATTTTGTAAAGATTGTTATTTGTAGTAAAGAAAAATAGTCGTAAGAGCCAATATTAGAAAGTTAATGCTTTAAGTTAAACTCATATTAGTATTTGCTTAATTTGAATAGATATTAATTTTTCTTTCATAGCCATAGACAATTTACCAAACAGTGTTTACCACCTGTAAGATAATATGAGATAGAACTTTCTTGTTATATCTGAGATACAGTGTGTTAATTAAGTCAGTTGTTGTTTAGAATAAGTCCCAGTGCTAGAAAGGACTGAAAAACCCATTTATAGTATGTAAATAGGCTAAGCATACAGTTTTCTGATTGCTTACAGCTGAACCATTTCTAAACTATCTATCTATCTATCTATCTATCTATCTATCTATCTATCTATCTATCTATCTATCTATCTATCTATCTAAACAAACTTAAAAAATGAAATAAGATATGTAAGCTTTAAACAAATTTTATTTTCTTTGCTATATCAATTTTTTCTCTATTTTTCTGTGAACTGTTTTACTTTTAAATTTTACTAAAGTTTATAAAATGAAAATATTTTGTCTGTGGAATCATTTCAACGCATTAAGCTTTTGCCAGAATCCCATGGAGCAAACTGAAGCTGCATAACTTTGGTAATTTTGGGTAAACGCAGCTACAGTAGAGATGGGACAAAGCTCTATTAAAGACATGTATGTATGGTATTCATCCATCCATTCTCTTCCACTTATCCGAGGTCAGGTCGCAGGGGCAGCAGCTTGAGCAGAGATACCCAGACTTCCCTCTCCCCGGCCACTTCTTCTAGCTCTTCTGGGAGAATCCTGAGGCGTTCCCAGACCAGCCGGGAGACATAGTCCCTCCAGCATGTCCTGGGTCTTCCCCGGGGCCTCCTCCCAGTTGGACGTGCCCGGAACACCTCACCAGGGAGGCGTCCTGGAGGCATCCTGATCAGATGCCCGAGCCACCTCATCTGACTCCAGCGGCAGTGGCTCTACTCTGATCCCCTCCCGGATGATTGAGCTTCTCACCCTATCTTTAAGGGAGAGCCCAGACACCCTGCGGAGGAAACTCATTTCAGCCGCTTGTATTCGCGATCTTGTTCTTTTGGTCACTACCCATAGCTCATGACCATAGGTGAGGGTAGGAACATAGATCGACTGGTAAATTGAGAGCTTTGCCTTATAGCTCAGCTCCTTTTTCACCACGACAGACCGATGCAGAGCCCGCATCACTGCGGACGCCGCACCGATCCGCCTGTCGATCTCACACTCCATTCTTCCCTCACTCGTGAACAAGACCCCGAGATACCTGAACTCCTCCAGTTGAGGCAGGATCTCGCTCCCAACCCTGAGAGGGCATTCCACCCTTTTCCAAAGTTATGAACAGAATCGGTGACAAAGGGCAGCCCTGGCGGAGTCCAACTCTCACTGGAAACGGGTTCGACTTACTGCTGGCAATGCGGACCAAGCTCTGACACCGGTTGTACAGGGACCGAACAGACCTTATCAGGGGGTCCAGTACCCCATACTCCCGGAGCACCCCCCACAGGATTCCCTGAGGCACACAGTTGAACGCCTTTTCCAAGTCCACAAAACAACACATGTAGACTGGTTGGGCGAACTCCCATGCACACTCCAGGGCTCTGCTAAAGGTGTAGAGCTGGTCCACTGTTCCGCAACCAGGACGAAAACCACACTGTTCCTCCTGAATCCAAGGTTCGACTATCTGACGGACCCTCCTTTCCAGAACCCCCGAATAGGCTTTTCCAGGGAGGCTGAGGAGTGTGATCCCTCTGTAGTTGGAATACACCCTCTGGTCCCCCTTCTTAAAGAGGGGGACCACCACCCCGGTCTGCCAATCCAGAGGCACTGTCCCTGATGTCCATGCGATGTTGCAGAGACGTGTCAACCAAGACAGCCCTACAACATCTAGAGCCTTGAGGAACTCCGGGTGTATCTCATCCATCCCCAGGAGTTTTTTGACCACCTCGGTGCCTCAGTCCCAGAGATGGGGGAGCCCACCTCCGAGTCCCCAGGCTCTGCTTCCTCATTGAAAGGCATGTTAATGGGATTGAGGAGGTCTTCGAAGTACTCCCCCCACTGACCCACAACATCCCGAGCTGAGGTCAGCAGCGCATCATCCCCACCATACACAGTGTTAACACTGCACTGCTTCCCCCTCCTGAGATGCCGAACCAGAATCTCCTCGAAGCCGTCTGAAAGTTGTTCTCCATGGCCTCCCCAGACTCCTCCCATGCCCGAGTTTTTGCCTCAGCAACCACCGAAGCCGCATTCCACTTGGCCTGCCAGTACCTATTAGCTGCCTCCAAAGGCCCACAGGACAAAAGGGACCGGTAGGACTCCTTCTTCAGCTTGACAGCATCTCTCACTGCCGGTGTCCACCAACGGGTTCGGGGATTGCCGCCACAACAGGCACCGACCACCTTACGGCCACAGCTCTGGTCAGCTGCCTCAACAATAGAGGCACGGAACATGGCCCATTTGGACTCAATGTCCCCCACCTACTTCGGGACGTGGTCAAAGTCCTGCCGGAGGTGGGAGTTGAAGCTATTTCTGACAGGGGGCTCTGCCAGACGTTCCCAGCAGACCCTCACAACACGTTTGGACCTACCAGGCCTGACCAGCATCCTCCTCCACCATCGAAGCCAACTCACCACCAGGTGGTGATCATTTGACAGCTCCGCCCCTCTCTTCACCCGAGTGTCCAAGACATGTGGCCGCAAGTCCAACGACACGACCACAAAGTCAATCATCGAACTGAGGCCTAGGGTGTCCTGGTGCCAAGTGCACTTATGAACACCCCTATGCTTAAACATGGTGTTTGTTATGGACAATCCTTGACAAGCACAGAAGTCCAATAACAAAACACCGCTCGGGTTCAGATCGGGGGGGCCATTCCTCCCAATCACGCCCTTCCAGCTCTCACTGTCATTGCCCACGTGAGCATTGAAGTCTCCCAGCAGTACAAGGGAGTTCCCAGAAGGTATGTCCTCTAGCACCCCCTCCAGGGACTCCAAAAAGGGTGGGTACTCCGAACTGCTGTTCGGTGCATAAGCACAAACAACAGTTAGGACCCGTCCCCCCACCTGAAGGCGGAGGGAGGCTACCCTCTCGTCCACCGGGGTAAACCCCAATGTACAGGCTCCAAGTCGGGGGGCAATAAGTATGCCCACACCCACTCGGCGCCTTTCACCGGGGGCAACTCCGGAGTGGTACAGAGTCCAGCCCCTCTCAAGGAGATTGGTTCCAGAGTCCAAGCTGTGCGTCGAGGTGAGCCCGACTATATCTAGCCGGAACCTCTCAACATTGCGCACAAGCTCAGGCTCCATCCCCTTCAGAGAGGTGACATTCCACGTCCCAAGAGCCAGCTTCTGTAGTCGAGGATCGGACCGCCAAGGTCCCCGCCTTTGGCCACCACCCAACTCACACTGCACCCAACCTCCTTGGCCCCTCCCATAGGTGGTGAGCCCATGAGAAGGGGGACCCACGTTGCCTCTTCGGGCTGTGCCCGGTCGAGCCCCATGGGCGCAAGCCTGGCCACCAGGCACTCACCATCGAGCCCCACCTCCAGGCCTGGCTCCAGAGTGGGGCCCCGGTGACCCACGTCCGGGCGAGATAAAATGCCATCCAAATTTTTTATTCATCATAGGAGGTTATGTTGAACTATGTTGAACCCCTCCTCGAACCGCCACCTTATCGTGGTGGAGGGGTTTGCGTGTCCCAATGATCCTAGGAGCTCTGTTGTCTGGGGCTTTATGCCCCTGGTAGGGCCACCCAAGGTAAACTGGTCCTAGGTGAGGGATGAGACAAAGTGCGGTTCAACATAACCTCCTATGTATGGTATTTCTTAAATAAAATGATTATGCAATAAATGGATTTATGCTTGTCCCTAAGATCACTTCATTTTGTAGTCCAGCATTTTCATGTGAGATGAATGCCTAGATGCCCTCCAGCGGTGAAAGTACATTATAATAAAAAGACTTGAATGCAAAATGTTACTGTTCTCTAATGACACAATAACCAATCACAGATTTTCAAGAAGAACTGCCAAAACAAACACATTCATGAAACATTACATGTGTTATTTTCTTTGCCATCAGATGTCTTAATTAGTTCAAAATATTGCCACAGTTAAATACATTTTGAAACAATGGTTTTTGAACTAAAAAGTTGAGAGGTCACAAGGGGCAGGTGCCTTTCCAGCACGTTTTGAGCACAAAGATTGAAACCACCCTGAACAAGCTGCTAGTCTACTGTAGGATCTACATACATATTCCAATCATACTGACGTAGTTTATAGTTGGTAATTAACTATACCCCCATGTTTTATATTGAACATAAAATTTGATAGGTGAAAACAGAAGATTTGCCGATAAGTGAATTTGTGACTCAGTGAAAGAATTCGATTGTTTGCTGATTTCTCAACATGGCATTATATACTAGATGTATTCATGTAATAAACCATATGCAGTTCAGGGTTATGGTGGTCAGAGTTATCCTGACCAAGGCAGTGACCAGTGCTGGACAAGGAGCCAGTTAAGTGCATTGCCCACTCTCATACATGTACTCATACTCATTCCAGTTTATCATCAAGATTTAACCAAAAAAAATTATTGTCAAATTTGATTACAGAAAATAAAAGATGTATAGTACATTATTTCTAGAGCAAATATACTCATTCATCATTTCATACTGTTGAGAAGCACATTTACATTCAGTGATTCTCCTGGCTTAAATTAAACTTCAGTATTTTATAGCAAATACATTTAACATTTAGTGCATTCTTTAAGGTGTTATAAGCTTTTTTTGCTTTTGGGACAATTGTTATTAAAAAAATCCCAGTGGGATTCTATGCAGTCAGTTCACTAAAATAATTTATTCAGGATTTTTTTCTAATTCAGGAAGTGCACATAATAGTTCCTTTGTCTTAAAGGCATAGACTAAACCCTTGGGAGTCACCTTAGAGTAATGACTTTTAAAGATACAGTAGCTGTAATAAACAACAAGCACACCTATTCAACTAATCCAGCACACTATGAGAACAGGCACATAATAATGTGGCCAGTGCACTTAACCCAATTCTTAAGCCAGTAGCTTTTAGCAGTACAATGCTATAGCATTTCTTTATGGGAAAACATAAAATGAATGCATGTTATATCATCAGTCTCTTCTTTTCCTGAATGTGCTTAGTCTAGTTTAGATTTGCATGCAGTTGACAACATTTGTCTTTTTGCAGGAACCAACTTATGAAGAGGGCATGGTCCATCACAGGGCATAATCACATATGCATAAAAAGCAAAATATTTAATTCAGGCTAATTTAGATTCACCAATTAATTATATACTGTACTGTACAAAAGTATAAAGCCACCAAATAAAATTAATTTTAAAGCTAGTTATCTAGGCAAGAAGTGTTTATTGACATATGAAAGTCTTTATCATTAGAATAAACACAAAATAATATTTTCTTAGCTTCAAGTAAAGTCCTAAATAAAAATACAATCTTGTTTTAAAGTCAAAAAGCTTAAAAAATACTTTCGGTAAAGTACCATGGGAGGATGCAGTGGAGATACGCCGATCTCGCAACTGATGTGCAGCTTGAAAGCTAAGGTCTGACCTGTCAAGGTAGGCTGCAGAGGGTTTATTGCTACCTCAACATCAAGGCTACTCTGGGAGTTTGGAGTGCAGGGGCAGGCTTACCAGCAAGCATTAAAGAACCTCTCCGGAACTGCTGAAAAGGACAGTCAGTGGCTCTGGCTCAAGAAAAGAACTGCAGCTGGGCCTCAACTAGGTAGATGGCATCTTGGGGGGTGAGCCCGGGATTCTTTATTCGTCACATGCATAGTTATACAGGACAACACGCAGTGAAATGCATCCTGATCTGCTTATCAAAAACTGTGCAAAGTTAGAAGAATATCAGTTAGATTAACAAAAAGTCCTAGATTGAAAGATAACAAAATAATAGAACATAAATAAATAAGTAAATTACCTGAAATGAAGTAGAATTAAGTGTTAAGGTGCAATAGGGAAGTGATTATAGTGCAAAACCAAAGTTAGACTGGTGCATAATTAAAGGACAGACCAATTCCAAAACAAGGCAAGACGTCATGGTACAATTACAGTCCAGTCTAAGTATGTGGAGGATCATGGATGAGATGGCATGTTCTGATTTAACAGTCTTATGGCTTGAGGATAGAAACTCCTTCTGAGTCTCTCTGTCCTTGCCAGGATGCTACAAAACCTTTTGCCTGATTTTAACAGATGAAACAGGCTATTGCTGGGATGAGATGAGTCTTTGATAATCCTGAGAGCTCTGGTCCTGCATCTTCTGATGTAAATAATCTGCATAGATGGTAGAGCTGACCTGCAGCAGTGTTCCGCTGCACGGATCACTCTCTGTAGGGCTTTACGGTCCTGAACACAGCAGTTTCCAAACCAGCATGTAATGTTCTGTGTCAGGATACTTTCCACAGCGCCAGAGTAGAAAGTCTTTATAATCCATGAATAGACCCCAAACTTCTTAAGCTGTCTGAGATGGTAGAGTCTCCGCTTTGCCCTTTTGGTCTGAATTTGGATGTGTTCAGACCATGTCAGGTCCTCAGAAATGTGAACCCTCAGGTATTTAAAACTGTTCACCCTTTCCACTGGAGTCCCGTTAATGATGAGGGGCTTATAGTCCCGCTGCTGTCTCCTGCTGAAGTCCACCACCAGCTCCTTGGTTTTACTGATGTTGAGCTGGAGGCAGTTTTCCTGACACCACAATGTCAGGTTTGCAGCTTCATCCATGTAGGCCATCTCATCATTGTTTGCGATAAAGCCCAGTATCACTGTGTCTTCTGCAAACTTCACGATAGTGTTGGAGGAATACGTGGCCGTGCGGTCATGGGTGTAGAGGGAGTACAGCATTGGGCTAAGAACACACTTTTGTGGAGCTCCTGTGTTGATGGTGATGCTGTTGGAAACACAGTTACCAACCCTCACTGCCTGTGTTCTGCCTGTGAGGTAGTCCAGCACCCACGCACACAAGTGGTTGTTGAGTCCTAAGTCTCTCAGTTTCGCAAAAAGTTTACAGGGTATTATTGTATTGAATGATGAACTATAGTCAATGAACAAAAATGTCATGTAGATCCCATGTTTCTTGTCCACATGGCTGAGAGTGGTGTGCAGTGGGAAATGGTGTCCTCCGTCGAACTGTTAGAATGGTAGGAGAACTGGATTGGGTTAACGGTGCTTGAGATGGAGGATGAGATGATGCCTCTCGAACACCTTCATGACTACTGATGTCAGTGCAACAGGTCGGTAGTCATTCAGGCATGTGGGCTTATTGTTCTTTTGAACAGGAACGATTGTGGATCTTTTCAAGCACATAGGAACCATAGACTGCGCTAGAGACTTTTTGAAGATGGTGGTGAGTACTCCAGCTAGTTGGTCAGCGCAGCAACGCAACAGGCGTCCAGAGATGCTGTCTGGTCCCGCCACCTTCCTGATGTTTACTCGCTTCAGTGCTGCGCACACATTGCGCTCTGCAATGCTGATGACATCACCGCCCTCCGTAGTCAGGCAGTAGTTAGCGCTAGCTGCGTAACCAGCCTCAAAACGGGCATAAAACGCATGAGTTCGTTAGCAAATGCAAATGCAGAGTCTGCACTTACCGTCGTGTGAGATTTTCCTTTGTAGCCTGTGATGGTATGCAGTCCGTGCCACATGCTCCGTATGTTGCCCTGTTGAAAGTGCAGCTCTACTCACTCCTGATACCAGTGTTTGACGTCTTTCACTGCACATCGAATGCCATATGAAGCCGTTTTGTAGGCAGTCATATCGCCAGTAGTGAGTCCAGCATTATAAGCAGTGGTTCAAGTATTTACTGCCGTGCGGATCGATCTGTCAACCCACAGTTTCTGTTGGGAAAAGATTTAACTCTCGCCATGTGGACAACTTCATCAGCAAGCTAACTACTGCTTCTGCCAACTCGTTGATGTCATCTGCGCATGTTTGGAACATGTCCCAGTCTACGTCATCGAGCGCATCCTGCAGCATGGCTTCTGATTGGGCAGACCAGTGCTTCACCTCCCTCATGACCGGAGCTTCATGAATGAAACTTTGTTTATATTCTGGAATGAGGAAAATGGCGTTATGGTCAGACTTCCTAAACGCTGGATGTGAATCAGTTTTGTAGCCCTGCTTGTACGGGGTGTAGCAGTGATACAGGATTCTGACTCCCCTAGTTAGACACTGGAGACATTGTTGGCCTATCAGCGAAACATTGAGGAAGGGGGACGCCCACTTGATAACGCAAAAAGGTGCCATCACTCATTTGATAATTCCACAGAACCTAAGCTAAAGGTCTCTTATATGCAATTAGGGATCTAAACACCTAGTCCTATGATAAACAGAACTGAAGAGTAGCAAACATCTGAATAAGAGGAGGAGTGTTGTTTTGGATGGTTTTTAAATGTATTAGTTAGGCTAATGCATGGACGATGTCTATGGCAATAAGGTGGATGGAGTCCTCTTGCTGATGAAGTGGAAATCCTGTTTTCACCCTCAGGCCGTTTGTGCTTTATGTCAAGAAACACCATCCGGGCTTACACATCTTGTGACGTTATGTATATAACTGGCTAACATGTCTGCTTATGGGCAACTTGTCCCAGAAGTTTTGATAATAAACTTGCTTTGGAATTGTTAAATGTAACTGCATAATGTATACAAATAAGACAGGGATGAGTCTAGAGTGTATGAACCTAAACATGTCCATTCTAGGCACTCAACTTGGATTTGGCCGCATTTAGAGCAGTGTAAGCAGAAGGCTGTCAAAGGTTGTACACTTTTTAATTATTCCAAAATTCACAAAACTGTATTGAAATACAGAATCATCCTTCCAATTCTTTTCATAAATAGGAGGAGCTTTTGCATGAAGAGATTAGTGTTTGAATAAGGACTTTTTATTGCAGCTCTATTATCTGTGGCTGCATGACGTCACCAACCAATTTATGTAAAAGTGAACGGCTGCAAAAATGTGAAAATATACTCTAATGATCAATTTAAAAGGTGCTATATCTGTGACTAATAAAAGACAGCCATTTCAAACAGCAAAGTGCTTAAAAATATGCTAATGCCAAACAATTTGCTGATTTATTTCAGTGCCTTGTTTCAGCTTTTACTCAATTTGCAATGTAACTGATGGTACAGTGTGCTTTCATCATCAGATAAGTATCTTTCTATTCTTTATCAAATCGTAAACCTTTTAATCATTTTAAAAAAGAATATTTTAGAAAACTGCTTAGTAAGTAATTCCACATACATAATGATATGACTTCAACTTACATGAGGACATATGAAATATGAAGCGTCAATGAAAAAGTGCATAAAATATATGTAACAAAAAGAGGTTCTTTAAAAAAAATTGTACTGTGCTACTTCTCTGTGGTATCACTAATGAAACACTTTGCAAATGTGATATTAACTAAAGGTCTTGTAAAGTTGCCCTACAGTTAGGTGGTAATAAGTGACAAGACGTTGCAGCATTCAGGTCTAATTATTTATGCAGTGTCAAACTCATGCTGCTAACACTTTACCACCCTTGCCTTCCTTCAGTCACAAGCCCAGACATACTGTATGTCAGTTTTAATTATTAACCATTATTAAGATTTTCCAAGCCAGTACTTTAAATGTGATAGTTTGTACTTATGATGTATAATTTTCTTTCTTTGGTAAAGTTCCATGAATAATTTCCTATCAAATATAAAGAAATATATGAAATATGGTTATTGTTAACAATTTAAGACTCTGTCTTTAAATGAACTCTTCCTTTTCATTGCATTTTTTCTCTTTTTGTTTCTTTTTTTATCAGATGCAATTTGTGGTGTGTTGTTTTATTGTTTTCTTAACTAAACATGTGCTAAAGTGTTTACAATGTTGCTTGCATGTTATCTAAACACCTTTCAATTGCAATGCTAGCTCTCAAAAGTAATGAATTCACCGAACGTATTTAAAAAAGCAAAAATTCAGAGATCAATGCTTACATCATATAAATATTTTGAAAAGAGGAAGGGTACTTCTTTTTGCTTTCTCATATCATTTCTTTGTTATTTTCATGTTAGCCAAATATAATACTACCTTTTATGTAAAAGGAATAAACATTAAGTAAACAGATGAAATGGAGAATATTAATGTTTATTTTATATGCTATTTGTACATGATAATTGTCATTAGTTCTAGAACATGCTAGAAATAGTACTTTTCTGTTTAAGACAAATCAATTCATAATGCAATATTGAACTGTCTTACAGTACAACAATATTTCTCAATATTTCTCAGTACAATATTCAATTTCTCTTGATTGAATATAATGATTTTCTGTTTTTAAGTTCAAGTTTACTGTCATGTGTGCAGATTTGTGTCAGCTGTACAATACCAACAACAGACAATGAATACAATCATGAAGCGTGAATACACTATCATATGCACGGTTTACAGCATACCATGTGATTCATGTCCAGCTGTATACATGAGGCAGACTTCAAAAACACTCTCCACTTGTACACAGGAACATTGCAATGTAGTCAGAACACATACAAATTCAACCAGACACACATTTAAATGGGACTCAGTGCAAGTAAAATTCAAGGCTAATACTAAAAGTGCCACAGAATTGGCTGAAACATGGCAATCTAATGAAAATGCCATTAACAGACATATGGACATGAACCCAGCATACGCAGGCTTGAAAAGAAAAACTTGCACATAACACCCTCTGAACCCCAATTCATAAATGAACCCCTAGCCCTCACCATCCCACATCCACCTACCCTCCCCTCCTTATTTGCTATACATTGCCTTGGATTCCTGTAAGTTTAGTCATGTTTCTCTGATGATGATGCATGGTAGGAGTCGAGAGCTTAGGAATAAAAATCTATTTTAAGATATCTGATTCAGTTTCTCCCTTTGTGGATTTCTAGTTACAAATATGCAAACCGTATCACAGACCTTCACTTCCATCAGACAACATATATAGATTCGTGTTTCTGACAAAATAGCCATGTCTTAAATACTAATTAGCCATGTTTCAGCAAGCAGTAGCTTTTTAATCTTGTTTAGAAGCTGTTCATATCATTTAAACTATGCTTGTAATGCTGATCATATCTTGCCATGTTTTGTTTACTTTCTGCATGTTAACCTGCACTTTTCTTTTCCTTATGTATGGCTGCCTGTCCATCAATGTATTAGACATCTGGTTTCCATCTAGTAGTCCATTCAGCAAGCCACCAGAATGTACATCATGTGTTGGATCAGTAAGCATTTTAAATTGTATCAAAGGCTTCTTTTGTATCCAAATGGCCTACTTCTGTTGAGATGGATACTGTGTCAAAGAAATGTTAGAGATTTGAGATTATTTACCATTTTTTAAATCCTGCCTCATCTTGTTAGATAAAAGAAATAATAGAAACCCTTCTTTAGTCTGGCTCTGGTAACTTAGGCTACAATTTTAATATTGTTATTAAGTGAAGAAATTGGTCTATAGGGTTAACTTACTAAAAAGTTTTTTTTTGGCTTGTGAAAACAGAAATTGATGTCTGACACTGAGTTTCCTCATGACCCTGCTCAGGATAAGATGGTTTGGAAAATGGATGGATTAATAGACTAGCAGTTTTGGTAGGTTTCTTCTCTGTCTTGGAAGAATACAAATAATATTAATTAACCTTACTTATTGCAGTGGGCTGGCACCCTGCCCAGGGTTTGTTTCCTGCCCTGTGCCCTGTGTTGGCTGGGATTGGCTCCAGCAGACCCCCGTGACCCTGTAGTTAGGATATAGCGGGTTGGATAATGGATGGATGGATGGATGGATAACCTTACTTAACAGAGATTTCTTTTTTATTAAAATTTATCTGATGAGAAGGACATCTTAACTTTTCTTAAATATGTTGTTTACCTCTCTATAATTCATTATTTTTCTCATGCAACAGTATTAATACCGTTCCATACTTTTTTCTTATGTATGATGGGCTAGCACCCAATTGGAATGTTTCTTATGTTCAATTACTATATTTAAGCAATAGTTGGCTCAATTTTTCTTGTGAATTGATTTTACAGTGCCAGTGCTGTTTTGTAGAGCTCAATATAGATGATCTTAAGTACTCATCATCAATTTTGGAATTGTGATTAATTAATTTTGTTGTAATTCTTGTCTCTAATTTATTCCTGTTGTGTGAAACATAGGAAATTGTTTCCCCAGACATGCATTAAGCATTTTCAAGAGAATGGTTGGAAGATATCTCTAGAGATGCATGGTTTCAACAAATATATAAATGTGTGTGAACATGTGTTATTTCACATATGGTAGTTTGAAGTTTACTATAAATTTCTGATCATCTCAATTAGATGCATGCCTTTTATACAGTATAATTAATCTAGTTTTACTCACTTTTATCACTACTTTAATGTAATTGCCTTCTAAGTTTAAAATAACCTTACAGTCAATATCAGGAATTGCTCTATGAAACATTATTTCTACACCTGTATTCGTAATTGCATAATCTGGTTAAAATACACAAGCAACCTTACCCTTTCTTCAACCTAGGTACTTAATTTGTTCTTTAATGGAGGAGTATAGAAATAATATTTATGTATAATATAGCACAGAGAAAAGATCTATTTAACATTTTTAATATTTTCTCATGACACAGGTAAAACTTTCCATTCATTGCTTTCAATATAGCTTAATACATATTTTTATCACATTATCAGTTCACCTGTGACATGGACCCAACTAACCTATTAGATTCTTCTCTTAATGAGGTACAAAAAGAAATGTCAAAGCAAGTGATGTAATTATTACCTTTAAACTCTCATCTGTCTCAATGTCCTATTTGTACCCCACATTTTCAACCCTAGAGTCCTCTAATGGCAGGCTGTTTGCTGACTGGGACTGTCTTTTAGTTTTATAGCTTTACTGTAACACAGTTTACCACCAATAGAAGATTACAAAAACAGTCCGCAGCTAGACAGTGTGAGACTTGCCCGGACACCACCAGTCGGGAACCACATCTTTATATAAAACACACGTTTATTTAAGCACATAAATCCAGTCCACACACAGCACACAGTGCTCCCAGCACCAATCACCCCTATTACAGGCTTCTCTTTCATTGACCGTGGTCGCCTTTCCTCTCCTCACGTGAGCTTTGTCCTGCTCCCACTCCCGACTCCAGCTCCCAGACTGTAGTGAAGCAGCCCCTTTTATTTCTCCCCGGATGTGCTCCAGGTGTCTTGCGATGTTCTTCCGGCAGCACTTCCTGGTGTGGTGGAAGTGCTGCCCTTTTATACCGGAAGCACTCCGGGCGTCCCTGGAAGGCTCTTCCTCCATTTTCCCAGGTAACTAAATCAAACACCCCACCCCACTTGCAACAAAGCACCAACTGAACTAAAACTGAACTAAAAGCTGTTTTTGATTAAATAAAGGTTCTAATTAAAGACAGACACTCCTTCTCTCCCTTCTCACCCCAAATGAGCACCCCATTTTCTTTTGCTAGAAGAGCAGGCAGATTCTCAAAAGATATCACAGTCAAGGTCAGTTTCCCATGGGAATCGAAAGATGTACTAAGCTGCTAAAAGACTAGTTATACAAAATATTCTAAGGTCCTGTTTAGCCTTTCAGCTTTCCCAGAATACACTTCACTCTTGTCCAGGTTGACACGTCTTTCAGCCATCTTGCCGTTTACCTCAAATCTGTGATTTGAAAAGGTTAATGCATCCCCCATAAAATACATAAGGTCATTGTGTATTCCTGACTAAAAATAATAATAAGCTAATGTTTATTGCCATTTTAAGTTACTTCTGTATCTGTGATTTTCTTGCTAAAATCATTACAAATTCTAACTTTGTTCCATTTATATAGAATCAAGCCTTTCTCTCTGGTGCACATTTTCTTCAGAAATTTAAATATAAGTAATGGATACTTTCAGGAAATATTTAACAGGTATTAAGCGTGCTACTCTAAATCGTAATGTTAGTGGAAAAGAGTCACAGTTAAGACACACTCTTTACCGACTCCGGTATCAGTACAAGTCTCTTGCGGTTCAACAGAAATATGGGCAGAAGAAACGTTCTTCTCTTCCGACTTAGCGTTCTCCTCTTTAGGAGGTCCGGCTTTATCGTTGGTGCCTTTTTCCTTATTCATATGGAGAATTACTAGATGTAAATGAGAGCATATTTGGCATTTAATCTTTTCTTCACATTTTTTACTAAAATGTCCTTGTTTAAGGCACTTAAAGCATAAGCCTTTAGATTTCAAAGAGTCAATTCTACTTTCATAAGTTAGTTTCTGAATTGCACTGCATTCATTAAGATCGTGATTTTCTTTGCAAAAATGACAGAGCTTACCGCTTGTACGTCCAGCCGTCTCCGCCGTTTCGACTGAGGTGTCTGTATCCCTTTTTTCGTTTGCAGCAGAAATGTTTGGAGCAAAACTGCTTTCTCTTAGGTCGGCTTTCAAAGGATATTTCTCTTGATCAGCTTTGTCCTTTTCCTGCTCGAAGGTATGGCTTTGTAGAGCTGAGCTGCACACGGGGTTCAAAGCTGATGTTGTCTGTTTGTCCAGAACGTTTGCAGGATTGGCGAGAGGGGTTCGCCTGCTCTCCATACTTTCAATACTCTGAACTTTGCATTGCCGCAGTGCTTGTAGGTCTTGAGGAAGTTTACAGACTTTAATACGAATGTTATTGTTACTTTCAAATTGTTGTCTGCTTTGTAAGTCAGGCATAATGTTTGTATATTCGCCAGGAGAGATCGCATAATCGCTCTGACCTTTTACATTCTGTGGCTGGATGGGAGCTTTGAGACCTTTAGTAAACTGTGCCAAAAAATCCAATTTGTCTTGCGGATTCTCTATCACATCGTCGATATCTCGGTCAAATGCTCTTATAAAATCCACATATTTCGAGGGATCGCCGTCAAATATTGGGATTTTACTATATGACACATAAGACACTTGAGTCATATACTGTTGTTCTTTCAGTTGATCATGACACTGTTCATAGTGCAATTGCTGAAGAGGTGCTGGTGCTTTATTTTGTTGATCATAAAGCTGTTGCTGAGAAATGTTTTTACTTTCATTGTTACGTAGAAAGTCACGAATACTTGCATCTTCGGTGTTCTGGATGGATAAAAGTTTGACGCTTAACTTTTTGTATTCCATTCTCAGGTTGGCGAACTGATTCTCGAAAGTTAATTTTATATTTTCACAGTTATATTCATTTTTTTGTAAATCCGTTATGTTCTTCATAGAATCAGATAATTATCTATATTTGTAATCCATTTCTGATTGAAGTTTGGTTGTCACTGTATTGAACGGCTTTCCGTCATCATGGAGATGGTCCTCCATTGTAGAAACGTCATATTCAAAGCGACTTTCATTCATGCCTCGCAGATGTTTCCTCTGGATGCTGGATACTGGGGCCATGATGATTTTATTAGGTGTTTAAGCTCCCTTATAATTTATACAGTCTCGCGAGGAGCAATAGCAATTCTCAAATATGTCCTACTCCGATGGAAAACAAAGATGAAAGATACCTGTTGAATCTTTTTCAAATCGTTGTTTCCTTTCGTCGCAGTCCGATCTGAAGCGTTGATTCTTTTATAATCCAAGGAAATTTAAAGTTTTCTTTCTTAAGTCGATTTCAATTTTAGGCAGTTTTGAAATTTTAGGCTGGTTTTTAACTTTTTAACTTGTTAGTATAGTGGTGAGTATCCCCACCTGTCACGCGGGAGACCGGGGTTCGATTCCCCGACGGGGAGCCACTTTAATGTAGCTGCAAAAATATAAGGTGTCATCAGGCATGGGTAAGATGCGTGTCAAAAGAATTCACAGAGTCCAAGAGTTCATTTTAAAGGTTTTTAGTGAAAGTTAAAAGCGAATAATCCAAACAAGAATAAAAGAAAAAATAGTTACACACGTAGAATAAAAGGGAAAAAAAGGGAAAAATGAATCTTCTATAAACTTAGCTTTTCTTGAAGGACTTTAGTATTTTTATACTTAAAGGTTCTTAATTTCTTCTTTCCTACTTAAAGGTTCTTAATTTGCTCTTTTCTACTTAAAGGCTCGTAAGCCGGTTGGCACATAGGCAAGTGCCCAGGCACGATAACGTGTGGTCACGGTTAAAAACCGTATGCCTCTACACCTTATACAAGGCAAGGCTGACACTAACTAACTGAAGAATAATGTTTATTCCAAGCTATTAGAAATGGCAAGAACATACCAAAACGATTCTATTCACGGGGGTTACAGGAACCTTCCATAGTTTATGCTTGTCATCTAATAAACATTCATGAATCTTATAGAACAAGGAAAATGGCTCTTACAATAAGCAATGGATACTTTCAGGAAATATTTGACAGGTATTAAGTGTGCTACTCTAAATCGTAATGCTAGTGGAAAAACACGATAGTTAATCTGAGACTTACTATTTTGGGCAATTTATGTACTTTGTTGGTACCAGTCTGAGGCAACCTTCCTTGGGAAAGAACTGTGATTAAACAGACATGAATAACAACAAATGAAGTAAGAGGATAAAAAAATCTTTTAGCCTTTCTGATGTCTATTCATCTAAGCAGAAAGTGAGATAGAATGGGAATAATAGAAAAATAGGAGTCCTTGAAGTAACTTCAGAGCTTTATCTAACTCTGGGCAAAAGTTTTAGAATTCAAAATGAAGACATGATCAATTTCATTATGTCTAAAATAGACATAACAGTCTAGTGTATGTCTCCTTACTGTTCTGTCTGTTAAAGTGAAGTACACACTTTTTTCTCCTGTTTTAGATGTGCAAATGGGATGATGATTTATTAACTAAAACAAAATTGCCATTTATATTGTGGCCTGGCACCATTTATTCTGGGTAATATGTGATGTGTGGGTTATGGATTCAGTATGAAGTGTTATTTATTAGTTCTTTGTTGGTGTTCATAAGTCTTGACAAAGCTTATTTCCTTTTTGTTTCTTTTATTTAGTAATCAATAGTTGCTGCAGGTTTATAGGGAATTACTCCACTATTCTGAAGCTCTGAAAGGATAATTTATACCATGTCTCATACTGAAATAAACAACTAATGTGTTTCCACTTAAAAAATCTATTTAATATGTTGAGCAATTGTGTGAGTTCCTAGACAAGGCATAACCCCTAATTGCAATAAGTATGTTTCGGTGGTTGAAAACATTAAAGTAGTAGTAAAAAATTATTTTAAATGAAAAATTATATATTTAAAACATTAAAACAATTTAATTCCTTAATAAACCTTCAATTATTTGATATTTCCTAGTGCCAAAAAGAATTTTAATTTAAAAAACTACATTTCTTAAACATTACATCTAAGGAATTTCAGGTTTCCATGAGTCTTATCTCTTACAATTTGTGTATTGTTACAGTTGTTAAATGTAAACGCACACCTATTGTGAGTAAGGTTCTCAAAAGAACAATCAAAGTCCGCTAATAAGAAATGGTGATTTTTCATTCTAAAACCATGCAACTTTGTCATTATGTGTTTTATGATATTTAAACATATCTGTGGGCTCAAAACTCTTGTCAATTCCCATATCCAGAAGCACTGCTTATTTCTCTCCAATTTGCACTTTCTGGCTAAGACTTACACTTTTAGCACCCACCTGGCCTGACCCACCAGCATAAAAGGAAGACAGTAAAAATTGTTCTCAGTGCCCTAGCTGCTGCAGAAGACTTATTTTGAGAGCAGTTTTAGGTTAGCCATTGCAAGCATAAAAAACAAATCTCTGAATGTGGTAACAAAGGCAGTAAAACACAATAAGCAGGGCTCCCTTTTATTTCACTATCATAAACTGGAAGCAAATGAATACTATTTGGGGCAATCACGTCATACTTTTTAAAAATTTTGTCTTATTTCTCAGGCAGTTTTCCCCTTTGCCAGCAGCCTATTTGCATAATCCTAAACTTATATTCCTCTGTTTAGAGCAATAACTTTAAAATGTTTGTATGTGTGCTCAGTCTGTTCTATTCTATTCTATACTATTTTATGTTTAATTAAATCTATTACATCAAAATTGAAAAGCATTAATAGACCGAGAATAATTATGTCTAGTTGTACTGTATGTATGGCAATATATTGTCTTGTAAGTCACTTATAAGATAAACCTTACGCTGTCCATCTAGCTTTAAATTGTAGGTAAATTTTTTTTCTGATGTTTAATTTAAGTAAGTTTGTTGGGGAAGCAACCTGAGCTCAAAAGAACCACAGGGCTAACCCTGAACACACTGGAAGACTGTTGTGGAAAAGAAGGTTGGTGGCAAACTTGGATGCCATCTTGAAAAATCCCCTCCATCCCCACCAGGAGGCACTCTCTTGGAGCACTTTTATCCATCCATCCACCCATTATCCAACCCGCTATATCCTAACTACAGGGTCACAGGGGTCTGCTGGAGCCAATCCCAGCCAACACAGGGAGCAAGGCAGGAAACAAACCCCGGGCAGGGCGCCAGCCCACCGCAGGGCACACACCCACACACCAAGCACACACTAAGGGAGGACACCGGAGCACCCGGAGGAAACTCACACAGAAACGGGGAGAACATGCAAACTCCACACAAAGAGGACCTAGGAAGAGAACCCAGGTGTCCTAACTGTGAGGCAGCAGCGGTACCACCTGTGCCACCGTGCCACCCTTGAGCACTTTTAGTCAGAGGCTTATTCCACCACAGAATGCCTCTGGGGGTCTTTTCTGTCCACTCCTATCAGACAATTCAATGCTTCCTCCTAATGTACTCTTTTTGAAATTTCTGCATAATATATGTTTATAAATTGTATTTCTTTATTTATCAATTACTTGATTGATTGGCTGTATTTACTGTCCTGTGCATCTGAATCCTTGTTTTTTTAATGTTTCTGTCCCTGTATACATCAAAATTTCCACTTGGTATTAATAAAGTTTATCTAATCTAATTTAGAGTGAATCAACTCAAAGAGCATGTTTTAAAAAAAGGTAAACAGAAAAATATATGTTTGTTGGTTCTCCTTCTCCTTTTTTGTGAAGAGCAGCCAAAGTATGAGTAAAAGCTGCTGCCATTTAACCAGAAACACATGAGCTTGACTGAAAAGGGACCTGGAAGCAATAATCTTAATTAGTATAACTGTATATCTAATATGTAATAAAACACTAAGGTCTATGTTTTCAGTCCCTCAAAACAATCTGATTGGTTAGTTTGGCTTTAGGGCGTGATGAAAGAGGAAGAGCGAGTGTGAGTCAGATGAGAAAGAGGAAAGGCGCACACTGAGAGAGTCGCCCTCAAAGATGGAAAGTATTAAACTGAACAGAAGACAAAAATAATGACAGAGTCTGAGAAGCAGGCTTTACAGAAACAAGCTTGAGAACGGGGGCGCTGGTGAAGAGACTTTCATACACACGTGGATACACAGGAAAGGTGCTGAAAGTACACATAGGGAAAGACATAGCAAACACTCTTAAATTATTCTATTACCTCTCTTCGACTGATACTGTGGCTAGTTACTGTATTTAATAAAGCATGGGGATGATAGAGTTATACCTTTTAATACTATTCCTGTTTTGAATTGGCACCTATGAAAGTGTGGCAGCTCATGAGATATCATCAAGGTAGTTTAAAATCTTTTTAGAGTTATCAGAAATACCATAATCAGATTTCAGCAACTCTTCAAGTTTTAAGAAACTTGGTTTTATTATTCCCTATATTAACAGATGGAGGAAGAAATCTAAAGTTGGACACATCAATTGAGAAAGCACATAGACATTAGGAATGCAGAAATAAAACTGAATTTTGTCCTGGGTTAATGTATGAAGAAGGATTCAATTAAAAGACCTTAAAAGAGCTGAATTAATTGTACTGAATGATTTATTTTTATATTCAACTAAAAAGCTGTAAGAGTATAAGAACGTATCACTATTGGTTTTGTCTAGACTCTAAGATGACTACAGACTTTTCAGAATGTGATTGAATATAATTCAGATATTTTTATTACACCTCACAACATTTTTCCTTAAGCTGAATCGCATTCAGATCATACTCTTTGTATAAATAACTCAAAATCAATCCTGTTTGACCAAGATTTAGCATGTGCGTGAGCCTGGTGACATCCTTTGCTAGGACAGATCAGATTTTATCCTTGAAGTTAAACCAGTATAGAATGAATATTTAGAAAACATTAAACATTTTATTTATGATTTGACTAAATCACGTTGTAACTAAACTGTAATCTGTAAGTTAAGAACATCAGTTGGAAATACTAAAAATCAGTATTAAAAAGACGAATCCTGCTGACAAAAGATTCAGCCCAGTGGTTGTCCCTTAATATGTTTGTATTTAACTGGGAATACTTGCAAAAGGTGAAACCTTTCTTATTTTACAAAACAATGTGCACCTGCTGTTACATATGTTTCCATGGGAACTGTTGGCTAAGTTTCACACCATCCAAAATTGTTATAACATAAATAACTGTGGCTTCTTCCATTTCCTAAATCCTGAATCCATAGAGTACATACAGTATTTAAGTGGGATTTGAAAATAACTGCATTTATTGTTGAGTCACATTCAATTGTTTGACTCAAGAACAACACCTATATCGTGTTCGTGACATGATTATCTGTCATGTGTGAAGAATAAATTAAAATCCCTGAGTGGAATGCCACATCATTTGAGGCACACTATTTAAGCTAACATGAAAATTGAACATCAAAATCTAAAGAAAACTACAAATATGCAAAATATCAAAGTATAAAATGTTCAACTCAAGTTCAGGTTGTATACAATCTGGATCTATAGCTCCTGCTTAAAAAAGTCAAAAGTATCCAAACTAGCTGGGTATCCTAACCCTTGGGTAAGCAACATATTTGTACAAGGTGAGCTTAGTCATTTCCTAAGACCACATCATTGAAAACACAGACCACTTACAACCCTGTCATCAACTTCCATGGCTAAATGAAATTACTTAGTCATTGGCTCCTATTAGATCCATAAAAAACTGAAAATGTAGTTAGACAAATAACATAATATTTTTATTTTTAAAGTGTCACCCTCCAAGTTCCTCCAAGGTATGTAGTTCCATGCCGGACTGAGAGAGGGCGCTGCTGCTAACTGTCTTGTCTTCCTTTTCCTCCACAGTACAGAGAACCCACCCTGTGAGGGCAACGGACTCCACCTCTTACAGTCTCTGGGCCATAAAAGCACAACCACCCGGAAGGAGATGTTACTTCTCGAGCAAGCAACCAAAGCGAAGGAGCTCCTTGATTACATAGACAAAGAATGCTTATATTATGTCAAGCAACATCATTTTGTTAGCAACTGTTTTATATCGTTTTCAAATGTTTGATTTTGTTTTGTTCTTTAATTAAACAAGGATAGCTGGACTGGTGCCCCAAAATTTATTTTCTTTTGATCCTGTAATTTTCTCGGATAACCACAAAAGATAATCTACTATAGATATATAATAATACAAGAATAATAGAAAGTAGTATAAAAGAATTATTCTGTCTAAAGGGTGATTTATGGCACCTGGACAACTGTACACCTGCGATTCCCCTCATAACTGTTAGAAATCATGTGATATTTTTGAAAAATTTGCCATTTTTAAAACTCAAAAGAGATATAAATATATTAAATATGCACCACGGTCTTCACTTTAATGGCTAAACAAAGTTGTATTTGCTCTTTGTAACAAACAAGCAAGAGTGTCTCTTTTAAAAAGCAATCCATACCAAAGCCATTTATTAAGATTCAAGCACAGAAAATTTAATTTAATCCCAAGAATAACAAGATTTATTTATGTAGTACATTTTCATTAAGAAAGTGTAGCTCAACGTACTTCATAAGAAGTAAGATCAAGAATTACAATTAAAAAGATTAAAATAAATACTGTGAAGGACAGCCGGGTCCCATGCCCGGCAGGGACGCCCATTGCTGCATCTGTTCCGGGGGAGCAGCCAGGGACACTTCAATACCTCCCCCAGGACGCTTGGTGGCAGCCTCCCTGGCGGACGATGATTCCCCAACCTGGCGCATGGCTCCATGGGAGATGGAGTCATCCACAGCCTGGTTGGGGGCTCGGATGGCAGCTAGGGGGAGCTGCATGGAGTCTGCAGCCCGGCTGGTTGAATCTTCAGCCCCACCCGGAAATGCAATTAGGACCAGGTGATCAAGCACCTGGAACACTTCCGGGTGGGGTATAAAAAGGACCAGCCACCACCACTCAGAGAGCCAGGGTTGGGAGGAGGAGGACGACTACGCTTGCGGAGGAGTGGTGGGAGAGTACAGAAGGAATTGTTGGTGTGGAAAAGAGTGCTTGTGGGACTGTGTATTGCTTGTGGGTCACGGGGAAGACATGTGCCCACGGGTGAAGAAGAAAATAAAAGTCCTTGTGTTTTATACGTGCCTCTGTGTCGTTCTGTGCCGGGTCAGGCATCTATATAGCGCCTTTTCTACAATACATAGATATAAAATACAAATAAACAAGTAATAGAAATGAAAAAGTTTCTAAGCATAACTTTATATTATTAAAATGCAGTTTTGAAGTCTGTAATAATTATAATGCAGTCCAATGCTATGGACAGATGGCTAGAGAAGGGCAGGATAGTGGAGAAAATTAACCTCTAGGGGTTCCCAGAACAAAACAGTGCTGGTCATCTTAGAAAAATGTGATAAAATAATTCATTATTGTTATACTGTACCATCCTAGATGATTTGATGAAGTGGGTATCTGCAACAGTTGAGGCATTCACCTTTCTTCCAACATGAAAGGGAGCTGCAGAATATCTGATGTACAGGAAATGGGAAAATTAAACAGAAAAAGGTAAGCTCAGAACAGGACAAATCTAAAAAGCGCTGTTTTTAAATCTCTTCTCGTATGACTTGAAGTTTACCTTTGTTTTAGTTCTGTAAACAGCATATCTCCTAAACGCCTCTTTTAAAAATCACAGATCATTCTGTATAAAACTGCTAAATCCACAATAAATCTCTTTCAGAAAACAAACAGCTGAAATATCTCTTGTACCACCATTGTTCAAGCTCTGTGTAACAATATCAGACTTCTTTCCTTTAAAAAAAGTTGATTAAAATATCAGATCTTTACCTGTAAAAAAGAACGTTCCAAACCACACAATCCTAAAGCAAAGATTCTGTTTTCCTTATTTAAAGGTCTTAATAAATTTGTTTTATTCCGTAAAAAGGCTGCTTATAACCAGGGTCCTGGTGAAGCCATATGGACATCCTCATAGCAAGAGGATGATTGTTTGAGTTACCTGCGTGTCGTGTGTGGCTCCACCCCTTGAGATGTGCCTTTGTCACCTCCAACTGTCTGTAAGATGGCAGAGGGTTGTATTGTTTCATTATACTGAAGTGGCAAAGTAGCAGGAATTATTTCCATTTTTTACTTTTATCAGACAGTATATAACTTGTGAGAAATGCTAACATTTTTAGAATGCATGCAACTTAAGTGTCCTTTGAAAAAAGGTGGGCAGATGTGTTTTTATTTTGCCATGAAATCCAAAGGAAAAATGAATACTGAATTAGATGGTCACAGTAAGTGAAGACAATCACCATACACAGTATGCTCATCAAACATCTTTTGCATTTTTGAATCATGTTCTTTTTTTAAGTTCAAAACAGACACTTCTGGCAGATCATCCACCAACAATCAGTCTCCTAGACTGCTATGTTTGTTTTTGTTTTTTAACTCCAAAGAGTGTTTCTTTTTATGCAGTTCCAAGTCTGTGACTAAAAATTCTCATCATTATTTCAGAAGGTTGTAGCTTCTGGCACACAAATTCTATAAAATGTAATAATACTAGTATGATACCATCATGTTTTCTATTGTGAATTAGATGCCACAAATTTGTATTCATATCTGTAGCTGACCAGTTCTCAGATGGAAGATCTGACTGTGAACATACAAATAATTTGAAAATAGGCATTGGTTAAAACATCTTGTTTTACAGGAACTTCCTCCCCCATGAAGAACCTCCATATTGACCCAAAACTCAAGCCAACATCTGGACTCTATAGAAATACAATTTGCAGAACCTTTCACACAGCTTGGCAACTAGAGCTAACTGCTCATGCTTGAATGTCACTTATTTTAATTTGCCTTTGTTCTGGTATCACAGTTAACAAACATTAAAGATTTTTAAAAGTCTTATGTCACTTTGCGAGTTTAACTTAGTATTCTAAGGCCAAATAATGAAAAAAATTGGAAAAGGGCACTTTGTTCACTTTTGGTTTTGTGTGGTGAGTTGTATCTCCTGCTATTGCCTCGTTGTCTGCCTAAGCTAACGACTTCACAGAAATGGACTGCACATTGATGTCTAAGCTGCTAGACCTCTGCTGACTCTGCAAGGTCATTCATATTATTCTCTGTCACAAGCCACCTACTGTACAGGTGCCCTGTTAGTACTTTGGGGCCAACCAAGACCAGGGGGTAACAAATGCTAAGTCAAAAACTGTGATATTTGCAACTATTTCAAAGGATTTATTCATTTTAATTATTTTTTAAATGTTTCCTGTTATTGTTTTTAGAACAACAGGGTGTTGTACTTGTATAATCTCTGTTAATTTCCCACTAACATCAACTTATTTTTTCTTTTACACACTTTTATTTATGTCTGATTGTATAATCACAAGGTTTGAAATTGAGAAGGGGTGTTGGTGCCTTTACTATTTGCTAAAACTTGACTTTTCTTCTTTTCTTCTTATTGGGCACTTTTTCTCTTACATATGTTAAGATTCCTTTGTGAGCAGGGACATAGTGTGTGCACACAAGGCACCTTGATAGTAGATTTTGCCATCCACATTATATTCTTCTCTATCCAACCACACAATCTTTGACTGTACCTTTATATCTATATATATAAAATTCTTTTTGCATTTGAAATGGAAATGACGTATGACCACATGATATTGAAATTACGTATTAGGTATGACCATGCGATATGGAAATTACGTAAAAGTGGTAAACACAAACACGCCAATCTATCCCATACAAGTGCGCCCCGCGTCGCCCTCTCCCAGCCCACTTCTCTGGACTACAGCACTGAGCCGTCCACCGCCAGGCGCGTTCTCACAGACAAAACTGCCACATTGTAACTTTTTTTTAATTCGGCCCTCTCCCAGCCCTCCTCTCTGGACTCCAGCGCTGAACCATCCGCTGCCAGGCGTGTTCTCACAGACAAAACTGCCACATTGTAATTTTTATTTAATTTGCAGTACTTGATAGTAGAAGAGATGAACAAAACAGCTTTGCGTCTTTCTACTTTTTAACTGTGCCGAGCTGTAAACAATGTGAAGACGAGACCACCTTCAGCGGCGAGGGGTCGTAACAACAACGTGGACGCTGGGAGGCGCGGAATGTCTGTCTTTTCCTCTGGGTCAACAGCTTCGCAGTTTCGGGCAGCGTCCTCTCTTCTCGCACTGTTTGTCACACTTCAAGTGCCCCGTTGGCTCCTGGGACAGTGGAAATCTTTGCGAATAAGTGTAATCACGCTATCGAAGCGGGACTCTCTTGGTAAACTGTCCCTTAAGATGAATTCGGGTCACTAAAACCCCGCAACATTCAAGGTTGCTTTTGTGATGAATTCTTTTAATAAGATGGAGGGTTTACAACTAAAAAGATGTACTGACCTCTTCATGTTAAGTATTGGACTTGGGAATTGTTTGGACCTTCTGCCCGTTAAGCACGGAAAGGCAGTGTCCACATTTCTCAGAATAATTTTTCTCTTAAATCACAGGCACATAGTGCACAGTTGTCAAGCGGGTACTTTGCCCGAAACCACTATAGTAGTACTCAATGTATCTTTACTTCTTAAATGTGAATTTCCCATTGGGATTAATAAAGTATCTATCTATCTATCTATCTAAATGTTAATGTTTGACTGTTTAATAATTTATATGCTTCTTATATCTTCTTCAAATTCTTTTATCAAAATGTTTTACTACTTAATAATTAATATTTATATAATTTCTGTGTTATTGTGAATGCTCCTTATTTTTTCAAAAATAACATTGGTAATTAACAAACTTATTTTATAAATACTACATTTTAGTTTTTTTCCCTTACACTCAGTGAACGAAGCCCCTAGGTAATCAGCTAGTTGGAATATAACAAAACTAACTGATAGACATATTATAAAAAATACCTTTGAAAATCAAGAAATTAGATGTCAATTGGGGTAATGTTCTAATATTGCTGTTTAACCTAATATACTGATCAATCTAATATACTGTGTAGCAGTAGGGGGCGCTAGAGCTCCCTTGAACCCTCAGGTACCACTCCAAACACCGGGTAAAATTATAATTATTATTTATTTTATAATAACTATGTGCACAAAGCACCCTCCACTCCACACTATACATACAATAATCAATAATCCAAATACCAATCCTCCTCTCCCAGATACTTCGCCACCCTACCTCCCAGCTCAGCTCAGCATTTGGGCTTTCCCACAGTCCTTTTATATTCCCTGACCCAGAAGTGTTTCCCATCCTACAGTCCATGTGATTTCTTATCACTTCCGGATCAGGTAAAAAGTCCTTCTCTTCAACCCAGAAACACGTCGTTCCTTCTGGTCATATGATCATGATGTGCTTCCGGGTTATAGGGCACGTATAAGTCCTTGAGCCTCCCTGCAGCGTCCTCTGGTGGGCCCCATGGTGTCCAGCAGGGTTGGGAATAAAAACTCCATTGTCCATAATTCCCTGCTGGTCTTCGGGGCACTTCCATGCTAAAGGGAGGGCTCCATCTAGCGGCCTGGGGGTATTGGCCGGGATAAACAGCCGGCCATCTCCCACAACTGTTTATCTCTCTTATTGGTTCAGTTTGGTCTCCATGAGTTTGTGAGCATTCCTTAATTTTGTAGTTAATATAAAATTTTCACTTCCCTGAAAAACGTTCTGCAAACGCACATAGATATGGTGAATAAACTTTGCAATTTCACTTTGGGTCAGTTAACCCCAATCCTCCTCAGCAATTTCATTTAACCAGCACCCATTGTTTCATAGAGTGATTTGTTCACACTGTCCCACATTGTTTCTGTCACATCGTCTTGCGCCTGGTATTGCCAGAATATGTCCTAGACACCCATATGCATCTTCCAAATAACCAACTTAAAAAAACAGGAAAGTATTTGTGTATTTTCTAAACATTTTTTAAATTAAACTTAATGAGTTATCAGAAGAAATAAACTATGTGTTTCTTTCAATTTAGGAGTGCTGATACATAGTATAATGTACTTTTCTATTTAATATAATTAGTGTAAATATGTATTTCTACAGTGAATGAATTTGATCAAAAAAGTAATTTTACTGATTAAAATAAATTGTCTGTTGCTGTATAAATGCTAAAAATTAGTCAATTAATACATTATGAAAATTATTTTGTTTCCTCCTTTTTCACATTTCAGAATCATTTGCTACACTCTGATGGACTAAAAGAGAAGATCATATTTAGAGTCTTTTGCTAAATATACTGTATATTTTTCCCTTCAGCAGCTTCTAATAGAGAGAGTGTAAAGGAATTAATCTAAAGAGTAACAGTGTTACCACTGAATCAACAAAAGATACAAATGTTTTGGTGCTTTGGTACTTTGTTTAAGCTGAGTTTTTATGCTTGTGAAATGGTTTATTTTCTCAAAGTGCAAATTGTATTAACCATAGTTCTACATAAAAAAATGCTTTCTTTGTTTAAATTATTTCAAATATTTACTGTAATTGCTAGAGTCCTTTGTTAACTACAGAAGCACACATTCCCTTACAGAGTGGAAATCCCGTTCAGCACATCCTTTTGAAGTTAGCCTTGATATATAAGGGAAGATGTCCCATTATCTCAAAAGAATTTGATAAGCAGCTCTCTGATATTATCAGATATTCTTTCCAAACAGGCTAGCCAAGTTGTACTAATGCTTACTGCTGGGCTGCTACAATACTTGAAAATGCTATCACTAAAACTGCTTTGTCCTGCTGACTAATGACTATTCTATTCATCATCTTCTCTGACTCATTCTAGTTCATGTTTACAGACAGCAAAAATAAATGAATATATATATGTTTCACAGTTCATCTTCTCAGGTTTCCATAAATATAAATAATTGAAAGCATCAAATAATAAGTAAACAATTTCCTCACGGTTAAATGGGAACTGTAAGATCAAATGGATTGTGAATGCTATATATTAATACACAGTAATTAAGCAGAACAGGGGCACAGTAGTTGTAACTGCTGCCACCAGCTCTTTATGTGATGTTTGAAGAACATAAAGACAATTATTGGACCAAACTGGAGCAGAAACAATAGGCCTGGAGATTGTAATAAGACAAACACAAAGTAACTTGTTTGAAAATTAAAGGTAAAGTGTTTTGAAAATGATCATTGTACATATGATTCTGTCTTGGATATCTCAGAAACCACTCTTTCTAGATTTTTGTATTTTTGATAGGAGGCAGTCAACCAGGAGTTCTGTGCAATGAAAAAAAACTGTATAATTTCAAGATTAAAAATTGTATGAACATTAAATTTGATTTTTCGATATAGATAGATCTTTATTTGTCAGTCAGTCAGTCATTATCCAACCTACAATATCCTAACACAGGGTCACAGGGGTCTGCTGGGGCCAGCCAACACAGGGCACAAGGCAGGAACAAATCCCCAGGCAGGGCACCATCTTTATGTTTCCAAGGGGGAAATTTGGCTTTTTACAGAAGCTCTTTAAATAAACTAGGGGGCTTCGCCTCATGCTCACTTCACTCATCAACCCCCCCAGGCCTGTGCTATGTTCCAGCCACTTCCCGTCTCTGCCGCTTGCGTATATGGATTTCACTTTCACCAAACAACAAATATTTTAATTGTTGTGGATATGCCTCTTCATTGGGAAGAAATACTTTTCCCAGATGGCAACACAAATTAGACGATCTACAAGTCTTAAATCTGAACAATATATTCAATCTCTTTTCGCTGTTCCGTTATTTCACCGAGTAAAAATTTCCGCTTGTTTTCGCTTATGCGATCTTTACTATCATTTTTTTTGAGACTTTCGAATTTTAGTATTTTCATTATCTCTAACCTGCTCTGCATGTGTATCACACCAACGTTTTTGAATTCTTTACGACATTCTACTTTGTCATCTACTCTTTGTCTTTTATTTCCAGCCCCGGCGTGGTTAAATCTCTTGCCACAAAGTCTTGTCTCGCGGGATGTGAAAAAAAAAATGTGAAAAAAAAAAAGTCACGTCTCGTTCCAGGTTAAAAAGTCTCGTCTCCTCTTCCCAGGATTTTTTTATTATAATAGAGAGATACATAAATAGGTAGGTAGGTAAGCATTTAAATAAACAAATACACACACACACTCTGGTCTGAACAAACAAGAACATTAAAAAGAAAGGAACGTTCTGATATGGCTGTCACAGTCACAGTGAGGAATTTTGCAAATGTATTGCTGTTGGTATAAAGGAGCCCCAGTAGTGTTTCTTGACACATTTCTGCTGAATAATTAATTGGCTAAAAGTCCTCAGTGTTAGTGTGTCAGAGGGAGGATTTGCAGCATTTTTCATAATGGCACTCAGTTTTGTTTTAATTTTCTCCTTTGTTACATCCTCCAGGGGGTCCAAGGTGAGTCCTATACAGTAACTGAGCTTGGCCTTTTAATTTGCTTGTTGATTCACTGAGCCTTTCTTGAAGGGATATTACCAGCCCAGCACACCACAGCATAGAAAATTGCACTGCCAATCACAGAGTTATAGAAGATATAAAGAATATTACTTTCCACATTAAATGAACACAGTCACAGGAAAAAGAGCCTGCTCTTTCTTATATAATGTGGACCCCCAAGTACTTGTAGGAGTGGACCACCTCTACATCCACTCCTTGAATAGTGACTGGATATAGAGGCTCTTTGGTACAGAGAAAGTCAATAACCAGTTGTTTGGTTTTTCTGATGTTAAAATGCAGACATTTCTGTTTGCACCAACTTCTCCAC
Organism: Erpetoichthys calabaricus; assembly: GCF_900747795.2. NCBI lineage: Eukaryota > Metazoa > Chordata > Cladistia > Polypteriformes > Polypteridae > Erpetoichthys > Erpetoichthys calabaricus. The sequence goes on along the minus strand of NC_041400.2, from coordinate 42,378,255 downwards.
CTATACTCTCTCTCATCCCCTTTAACAATACACCCATAAGTGCAGAATCATCTGAGAATTTCTGGACATGACATGACCTGCTGTTATATTTGTATTCTTAGGTGTACAGAGTGACCATAAAATGAAACAGAACTGTTCCTTGTGGTGCTCCGGTGTTGCTCACATTAGTATCAGAAACATAGTGCTTGAGTCTCACAAACTGTGGTCTGCCCAACAGATAGTCCACTATCCAGGACAACATAGACTCATGCACCTACTTATCTCTGAGTTTACTCCTTATCAGGGATTGCTGGATGGTATAGAAGGCGCTGGAGAAATCAAAAAACATAATCCTCACGGTTCTCAAGTCTCTCAAAGGTCTTTGTGATGTGAGAAGTAAGTGCCTCTGGTCTGTAGTCATTAGGTGAAGAGACACCTGCCTTCTTTGGAACAGGAACAATGCAGGATGTTTTCCACAGCAACAACACTTTCTGAGGCCTTGGGAACAGACTGAGCAGGTGACGACAGAGGACACCACAAAGTTAGTTAGCATAGGCCTGACGAACTTGAGGACTGACTCCATCTGGTCCTGCAGCTTTTCCAGTGTGTAGCTTCCTCAGTTGTCTCCTTATGTGGTCTTCTGTTATGGACAGTCCACACTGATGGTCGCAGGTGGACTAGTCACTGACCATTCCAGTTGAAGTGGTAGGAGTTGTACAGCATGGCATAGTATATTGCATATAGCATCACTGTATATTAAGATGACTGCTATGTCAGCTCAGTACAGTTCAGCACACAGGAAACAATGCCACCTCGGCTGAGGGGTGACTCATTATAGCACCTGATAGCTGAGGGTATAAAACAATCTCAAGTTGTGCTTCTTGCAAAGTCTTCTTCTTTTGGCTGCTCCCATTTGGGGTTGCCACAGCGGATCATCTTCTTCTATATCGTCCTGTCTTCTGCATCTTGTTCTGTTACACCCACCACCTGCATGTCCTCTCTCACCACATCCATAAACCTTCTCCTAGGCCTTCCTCTTTTCCTCTTTCCTGGCAGCTCTATCATTAGCATCGTTTTCCCAATATACCAGGCATCTCTCCTCTGCACATGTCCAAACCAACACAATCTCGCCTGTCTGACTTTGTCTCCCAACCTTTCAACTTTAGCTGACCCTCTAATGTAGTCATTTCTAATCTTGTCCATCCTCGTCACACCCAATAAAAATCTTAACATATTTAACTCTGTCACCTCCAGCTCTGTCTCCCGCTTTCTGGTCAGTGTGACCATCTCCAACCCATATAACATAGCTGGTCTCACTACTGTTCTGTAGAACTTCCCTTTCACTCTTGCTGATACCCGTCTGTCACAAATCACTCCTGACACTCTTCTCCACCCATTCCACTCTGCCTGCACTCTCTTTTTCACCTCTCTTCCACAATCCCCGTTACTCTGAATTGTTGATCCCAAGTATTTAAACTCATCCACCTTCACCAACTCTACTCCCTGCATCCTCACCATTCCACTGACCTCCCTCTCATTCACACACATGTATTCTGTCTTGTTCCTACTGACCTTCATTCCTCTCCTCTCCACAGCAAACCGCCAGCTCTCGACATTTTAGCAAGTTGGGAGTCACAGCTGAAAAAGCAAATTCTGAGAAGTCCAGTAGAGGAATGTTAACAGAATACATATCAGAATCTATTTATTTTAAGGTAGTTTAAATTTTCTTTCTTTTTTTTTAAAGCTCATTGTGATGCATTCAGTGTACTTTATGGGGTGTGTTATATAAATTAATGTCTTCTTCTTATAGTGAGGAAACCAGTCTGTTTATTGCAAATACAATATTGAATGTGTATATATAATGTACACTTTCCTACTGACAAGTTTTTGGGAGCCAGCTTGCAGTACTGGGAATGTTTAGAATTTAATCTTTTATCATCCCTACAAAACGTAGGGTTTTTAAATCACTCTGTTCCAGATCAAGTTCATTAAATTCTATTATCTGAGGGTCATCCATAGATGACACTGTAGATTTATTTTTGCAGTATTTACACATAGGTATATGTTACAATATAAACATTTGTATTCCTTTCTAATGATGGCACAGGCCAAGAAGATTGATGCATAAGTGGAGATTTATATTTGCCAGTAATTTCTTGACATTTTACATCCAAGGGTCAAACAATTCACTAGTGCAAAGAAGGAAAGCCTGATGGCTGATATTACTTGCAGAGAAAACATACCAATCCGTAACCCTGCTCAAATACTGAGCAACTCTCCAAATGTATTCTCATTGCTGAAAGTGCTGATTTTTTTTTTAGCCCTTGCTCAAAAGGCTATGGATTTGCAGGAGAGCCAGACAACTCCTTTTATTATAAGAGCTATAAAAGGCAACTACTAACAGCCTCAAGGGCCTGAATCGGCCTCAGAGATGCCAGCTGATTTAATGCGGTGTGTGGTTTCACTGCCTTTCCTTAGCACTGTTTTGACATTCTTTCTCCAGGGGTTAGAGGGTAATTAGGTTTTCATATTTAATTAACCTTGACCCTTTTTCACTAAGTGTGAATATTATTGCAGTGCTACATATTTTAAATGTGATAGACTAACAAGATTTGACTGTATCAGAAAAAGGCAGCCATCACATTATTTAAAAAAAACAGCAAATATTACATGCAAAATAAATGTTTTACATATGGTATATATCAAACTTGCCACTCAACTGAGCTTTATACTTAGTGCTGTGATGTGAATCTTTTAAATTCTCATCTTAGTCTTCACACAGATTTCTAATTTTATTTTGGCACGGTTCTCTATTTGGTACAGTGGGGCAGAAGCTGTTTTGATACTTAAACACAACTGAGAAGTCTTGCACAATAAAAGGAAAAATTAGAATATAAAATTAGATTGGGGATTATCATCCTTTTTTATATCTCTTTTTGGCTGAAGTGTACTACAACTTAATTACAGTGTTGCTGCACTCTAAAGAACTTGATGCTATTCAGCTTGACAATGCAGTAATGAGCTCTTCTTATTGTGGGGATACAATGAAGTTTAAAACATGTTATTGTTTGCAAAACGAATGCGAAGAGAACAATTAGACCTGTCATTTCCATGAAATACCACCAGTGACAAAAACAATATTTTTAATTTCCTTTTTTAACAGCACAGTTTGAAACCCTGTGGTACTGTAAACCTTGAAGAAAGCTTCATTTAAACAAATCCTGCTTGTGCATCTGAAAAATATGATTACATTTTGTGAAGCAGGTCTAACAATTGATGCTGTAGTAATTATATCCAGGAGGTGTACTGCCATGAGAATAGAGTCTTTCTGTTGGTACTCCTGACATACATTTTTCAAGCTAATTAAACCTGACACACAGATTAGGTTTTTTTATTTGAGTCAAGTGTAAAAGTATAAAATAAAATGTGATTCTAGTTCCAAGTACAGTTACTTTATTCAAATGCACTTAAACATAATGCAAAAAGGTAATTTAAAATAAACTTGCATCTCTTAAATACACTATTTATATTTTAATGTGTTGATGATTTCAGTAATACAGAATTGTGTTATTATAATACAAATAGTGTCAGTTATACTTTTTTGCAGGGAAGATTGGCCTTTAATGAATATAATGGCCTGACGTCTTATCTGTTTTAGGGATGAACATTTTAATATTTATTTTGTATTGTGAATATTAAAGGAGAACAGCCAGTAGACGTGAAAAAATAAAAACAAAATCTAAATCACATCTAGTTGATTGTCCTACTATGCTTACACATTTAATTCTGCCTTACTCTTGTTGAGAGCAGAGGATTGTCTTAGTCCTGCCCATAATCATCCTTACTTCGACTATAGACCACCTTAAAGGGGCTTTGGCACTGATTATGCACTCAACGGAATCTGCAAACAGCAAAATGAACTCAGTGTGCCTAATACTGCCATAGAGGCCCATTCAAGTTGGTTCTTGTGTCACTGTCTTTAATACCATACTTTTATTTAGTACTGCCTATGTACAGGTAACACAGATTTACAAATGGAATATGGTTTATGTTGTATAGTATGTCATTACATAAACAGTAAAATCGTGCCAAGTTTCATCCAACAAATGATATGCAAGCTTTGTAGAAGAAAAGTAGAAAACAAAATCACCTTTTGATAGCATTCCTGGAGGAAGTAAACCTTAGGAAGAGCAGTGTGATGGTGGAATGGGTGCTTCTGGCACCTTACATATTGTGGAACGAGCCTTAGACACAGACAGGTAGACATGGTAAATTCACCACCACACATTTATTTACAACTATAATTACAATAATAAGTGCCACACAACCCACAGACTCCCCCAAAGTCCAGGCCAACACCACACTATGCCTCTTCTTCAGGCCGCCTCCTTCTCTCTCCTCCAGACCTTGTCCTCTCCCACCCGACTCTAGCCCTGAATGAAGGGAGGCGGACCCTTTTATTGTCCCCCGGATGTGCTCCAGCAATCTTCCACCGACACGCCCCAGTGTGGCGGAAATGCCGGCTGCATCCCCGGAAGCACTCCGGGTGTCCCTGCTCTTCTTCCCCCCAGCACTTCCTGGTGTGGTCCAGGGCTCTCCAGGCATTGGGGCACCCCCTGGTGGTGACCACAGGCCCCTACAGGGTTGAGCTTCAAAGCTCTGTACCCGTGGCCCCCACAGCAACCAGGGCAGTCGCCCCCTCATGGTCTGGAGGAGGCGTCAGCCCTCCTCCGGTCCTCTTGGGCGTCCCGGCTGGGTACTACCCCCAGCCGCGTGCCACAATATCCAACATCAACTGTGTGGAGTTTAAATGTTCTGCCCATGTCTACTTGGATCTCCTCCTGCATTACCAAATAAATGCAGATGAGTTTAATTTGTGAGTGTGAGCGTCAGTGGCTCTGTCCTGCACTTTAATGGTGGCTTGTCCAGCTGTTTATTGCTTTTTGACCACTGCTGTCTAGACTGGGTTTAGCTCATATGATGATGAAATGAATTAAATGATTTTGAGAATGAAATAAGAGGTGTGTTGGGTGCTATGGTCTTTTGTAACAAGCAAAGTCAAAGTTCTCTTGACTCAGACCATCTGGCCACTCTGCTTTTGCCAGACATGCCACACATTTCTAAATTATGTATTGAATTCCACAACTATATAAACTGTACAGATATGTACTGGGGCAGAGGTTTGGTCAAGTAACAAATGGCATAATAGGATATCAGGAATATACATATAACAAAAATAGAAAAAATAATAAGAGCTGCTTAAACCAGAATAAAAGAACAATTATCAGCTCTGATAAGTATATGCTAGACCACCATCTTCAGCTACAATTAAGTCTAGGACCCCAAACTCTGTAAGAGTGCCAGACCCCACTCTTTTATGTATCATTGTAATTTTCTAGAAGACCTTCATCTCACACACTAAAATGGGAGTAAAGATTTATAATTTAGAAAGAGGATAATGCATATGATCCTAAATTTATAACCAGATGGCAACATAGGATTTTAAAAGCAGGCATTATATAGTTGTATTTCTTGTACATTTTTGGAGCAGCATTTTAAATTAAATACATAAAATCAAAACTCACCTTTTGATTTTAAATTTACTAGGTTTATGGCCATAGGTGGCTTCATGCTCCAGCTATCAGCTACTTCCAGGAAAATCCTAAGAACCACATCTGGTGTCAGGAAGAACACCCTAAGCAGATCATGTGGCCTTCTCCCAAGGGCTTTTGAGCTCCACACCTGTACAAATTCTAAAGAAGACCTGTAATGTTTGCAGCTGAACCCCACCTGGTATGTATAGAGGTCTACTACTCCCACCTATTATGATCTACCCAGCTTGCAAAACTCAAAAACTACTTGGGTTCAACTGAGGCCTAAAAATCAAACATAAACTCAAGCATCTGACATTACAGCCTAAACAGGTCCAAAGAGGAGAAAACTAAAAATATTCAGATTCCTTTTTATATTTCAACATGTTATAATAAAAGTAATATTTAAAGCAACAGTAAAATACAAAAAATAAAGCAAAATAAACTCACAATCCAAAAACAAAGTCCAAAAACAGAAGCTACAGAGTTAAAAAAAAAAAAAGAAAAATCCAACAAGACTTAGAATATTAATCTACAAAAGCCACACTTTTTGCAGGCTTATAAAGTCCTGAGTGTGGCTGGGAGGCCCTCACCCCTTTAGACTCAACATAGGGACAAACAGACATATAGGACATCAGTACATACAGTAACTAACAGAATCTGTACATATAAAAGTCAATGTGTGTATGTATGTATGTTCCAGCATCACTTCTGAACAACTGGAGAGATTTTCATGAAACTTGGTACACATGTTTCTCATTGGTCGACTGAAAATACTGTAGGGTAAATCAACCCTAACCCACCCCCTTCTGGGCAGGGTGAAGGGTAATGTTATGGTCTTATATGCACGTTATCATCCAGTTGCCACTCGCAACGACCACCAGAGGGCGAACTGGAGGTGACTGCCAGCATTATTTATGGTTAGAGCACCACTGCGCCCCTGTTGCTTTTGAAGTTAAATCGAGTTGGCCTGTTCTGAACATCAACTGGATGATAATATACATACAAGACCGCAAGACAAGCACATTAGTGAGTCTTCATTGTTTGTTAATTTATATTTATTTTTAAAGTTGTGTTTTTTTTTAAATTATATTTTCCTGAAACAATTAAAAAAAGAAAAAAACACTTTCCTCCCGGGCAACGCCGCGTATTTCAGTTAGTACAATAAAACAAAATAATTAACCCTCAAAGCAAAATCCATTAAGAAGAAATTAAATACAGAAAGTAAACTCAAACAGAGCTTACAAAATAAAACAGCTTAAAAAAAAGAAATTAATACAAGAATAGAAAATAAACTTAAGGTAGGGATGAAACCCTGGCAACACTATAACACCACCCAGTTGAAACTCTGCCTTCTAACCACTTCTTGCAGAAAGTTTAGGTTTTCTACCTATCTTTTTAAGTGTTTGGAAATGCTCTAGCAGTTGCAGACCCACTAAATGAATACTGTTAGTCCTTCCAACAAAGTTCTAGTAGTATTCGAAGTATAGTGATGGGCCTCACTGGATTTTATACCTTTTTCAACCCAGTGTTCTGGCCTGCAGGCATTTTCTTTCAATTTATTTTATTAATTACTCTATTTCCATGCATGCTATGAAACATATTATATCTGTAATTTATTGGCTTACTTTACTGAGTGTAAATGCAAATAAGAATTTCCTTGCCTTGGTGACTTACAACAATAAATCAAACATAACTAAACTCAAGTTAAAAGTGTGTAAATTTAATGTTGCAGAACTGGAGGCTGGATGGTAATATAAACAATAAATTGGGCAGCCTTGTTGCTATATTTTGAGCTAAAATAAAAATTCCCCTCTGATTATGGCTGAGACCTTAAGTCTCAAGTAGTCCAGGTTATTATGCCAAAACATCCCAATTACAGCATTTATATAAATTACACTTTTAGATTGAGTCCAGTTCTGTAACCTTTAGTGGTAGGAAGGCAGTCTGCTATAGACTGTATCTTCTATCTGTGTAATCATAGAAGAGAGACGGGCACCATTAAAGTTTTCCTAGAACTTGTGTGTACCCTGATATGAAGAACCTTTTTAATAACAAGGACCATCCATCCATCCATCCATTGTCTCCCGCTTATCCGAGGTCGGGTCACGGGGGCAGCAGCTTCAGCAGAGATGCCCAGACTTCCCTCTCCCTGGCCACTTCTTCTAGCTCTTCCGGGAGAATCCCAAGGCGTTCCCAGGCCAGTCGAGAGACATAGTCCCTCCAACGTGTCCTGGGTCTTCCCCGGGGCCTCCTCCCGGTTAGACTTGCCCAGAACACCTCACCAGGGAGGCGTCCAGGAGGCATCCTGATCGATGCCCGAGCCACCTCATCTGACTCCTCTCGATGCGGAGGAGCAGCGGCTCTACTCTGAGCCCCTCCCGGATGACTGAGCTTCTCACCCTATCTTTAAGGGAAAGCCCAGACACCCTGCGGAGGAAACTCATTTCTGCCGCTTGTATTCGCGATCTCGTTCTTTCGGTCACTACCCATAGCTCATGACCATAGGTGAGGGTAGGAACATAGATCGATTGGTAAATTGAGAGCTTCGCCTTGTGGCTCAGCTCCTTTTTCACCACGACAGACCGATGCAGCGCCCGCATTACTGTGGATGCCGCACCGATCTGCCTGTCGATCTCACGCTCCATTCTTCCCTCACTCGTGAACAAGACCCCGAGATACTTGAACTCCTCCACTTGGGGCAGGATCTCACTACCAACCCTGAGAGGGCACTCCACCCTTTTCCGGCTGAGGACCATGGTCTCGGATTTGGAGGTGTTGATTCTCATCCCAGCCGCTTCACACTCGGCTGCGAACTGATCCAGAGACAGCTGAAGATCACGGCCTGATGAAGCAAACAGGACAACATCATCTGCAAAAAGCAGTGACCCAATTCTGAGCCCACCAAACCGGACCCCCTCAACGCCCTGGCTGCGCCTAGAAATTCTGTCCATAAAAGTTATGAACAGAATCGGTGACAAAGGGCAGCCCTGGCGGAGTCCAACTCTCACTGGAAACGGGTTCGACTTACTGCCGGCAATGCGGACCAAGCTCTGGCACCGATCGTACAGGGACCGAACAGCCCTTATCAGGGGGTCCGGTACCCCATACTCTCGGAGTACCCCCCACAGGATTCCCCAAGGGACACGGTCGAATGCCTTTTCCAAGTCCACAAAACACATGTAGACTGGTTGGGCAAACTCCCATGCACCCTCCAGGACCCTGCTAAGGGTGTAGAGTAGGTCCACTGTTCCGCGACCAGGACGAAAACCACACTGTTCCTCCTGAATCCGAGGCTCGACTATCCGACGGACCCTCCTCTCCAGGACCCCTGAATACACTTTTCCAGGGAGGCTGAGGAATGTGATCCCTCTGTAGTTGGAACACACCCTCCGATCCCCCTTCTTAAAGAGGGGGACTACCACCCCGGCCTGCCAATCCAGAGGCACTGTCCCTGATGTCCATGCGATGTTGCAGAGGCGTGTCAACCAAGACAGTCCTACAACATCCAGAGCCTTGAGGAATTCCGGGCGTATCTCATCCACCCCCGGGGCCCTGCCACCAAGGAGTTTTTTGACCACCTCGGTGACCTCAGTCCCAGAGATGGGGGAGCCCACCTCTGAGTCCCCAGGCTCTGCTTCCTCATTGGAAGGCATGTTAATGGGATTGAAGAGGTCTTTGAAGTACTCCCCCCACCGACCCACAGCGTCCCGAGTCGAGGTCAGCAGCGCACCATCCACACCATATACAGTGTTGACACTGCACTGCTTCCCCTTCCTGAAACGCCGAATGGTGGACCAGAATCTCCTCGAAGCCGTCCGAAAGTCGTTCTACATGGCCTCCCCAAACTCCTCCCATGCCCGAGTTTTTGCCTCAGCAACCACCAAAGCCGCATTCCGCTTGGCCTGCCGGTACCTATCAGCTGCCTCCAGAGTCCCACAGGACAAAAGGGTCCTGTAGGACTCCTTCTTCAGCTTGACGGCATCCTTCACCGCCGGTGTCCACCAACGGGTTCGGGGATTGCCGCCACGACAGGCACCGACCACCTTACGGCCACAGCTCCGGTCAGCTGCCTCAACAATAGAGGCACGGAACATGGCCCATTTGGACTCAATGTCCCCCACCTCCAACCTGTCAACTGATAATAACAAGGACTGCTGAAAATAAACATCTTTGTGTTATCTTGCTACAATATTTTATTTTTAATAAGTTAGGCAAATTTACTTTCACTATCAGAAACCCTGGGACCTGGCAACTTTTAACAGGCACAGCTAGGTTTTTTTATAGTGCAGAATCCTTGCATTCCAAACTATGAACTCACAGATTACAAACACTTTATTTTGAGTATCAGGAAACAAGCTTCTGAATGCTGAATAGTGATAAGCCAAAACTGTGGAATTTGCTTCGCCATGAGTTTGTCTAAATCATGGATATGTTTGCAATATTCAGCAAACTCAGTGAAAAAGCATTAAAGTCAATGGGGAAGGAGGGACTGAACGAGTTTTAGTGGATTATAATGGTGCAAAGGTCTTTTAAGTGTCCTGGGACTAGGGAAAAATCTGTCATCTATGATGGAGTTATTATTGTGGTCAAATATGTGATATGAGCTGTGAGGCAGCAGTGATAACCACTGTGCCTCAAACGACAAAAGATGCAATGGGAACAAATGCCAGAAAATAAAATACAACAAATGGCCACAAACTAGTAATAAGTAAACAAAATATAAAGCAGCTCACAGAGATCCAGTCTTAGTGTACACATTGGCCATGCCATGAAGCAGTGGTGTGAGACTGGCTCATTCCATTGTTTGAAGTCTCGGTTAAGGTGTAGCAGGGTCGTCTTTTATGTTTAACATGTAACTGTGCACATGCTTCGCATTTTCTTCCTTCATTCACAAGAAAAATGCTATGTAAATAGCATATCCAGTGTTTTCTGATGAAGGAATGGAAAGCAGGAGGGCTCCTTCAAGGATTGTTTTGTATGGGGGGGATACAACACACGGCTTATTACATATGCAAGTTAGCTATTAGCTGACTATTAAGCTCATTAAAAAAGGACCTTTAAATTGATATTAGTTGATTGATATTAGAAGGATGATTGCCTCTGATCTGAAAGAAGAGCTAGAGCTAATTGTTCTCTAGTTGCGAGGTGAGCTATGTGGAGCTGAGCTACCAGTGCACAGAAATCAGCATTATATATCTGGTGATAGTACAGGTATCCATCAATGTATGTCTTTTCTAGTACCCATTGTACTTTTGACCGTGGTCTATAGCTGGTGTCTTATATTCTTCCCTTTCTTAATGAGGCAATAAACAGTCCTTTCTTCATCTTTAAGCGGGATCACTGTCCTCATGACTTTTAATACTACATGACTCCCCACTGCAGAAAAGTTATCAAACAATATGAAAGTGGCAAAAGTAATGAATGTTATCACATATGACTTTGGCTAGTCCTGCTCTATTATAATGACAATTTCAAAAAACAACAAATATGAGTTTAATATTATTGCATCTTATGCTTTACAGCATATTTGATCTCTCCCCTATAATTATTGTGATACACTCATATTGAAATGCATCCCCAATGCCAGAAAGTAACCCGATTGCAAGTAATATTCTCTTTATGATCAGCTAATGTACCCATGAAATGAAAATTCAGCAAGTTTTGGTTTTTTTTTGGTTTTTTAATGCATGCTGTGTGGGAGGCTGGGGTACTGAGTGGATTGCAACATCAAACATGGTCGAAGTAGAATGGCAATGATCTTACACAAGTAGACATTCTATGCATGGCTCATACAGCTCTGTGATGTCAAGCTGGCCTAATAGGACACTCTGAAAACATTATTTGCTTAAGCCGGGCACACAGCGAATTTCTTGGAAAATATTCGGTGAATCAGGTTAATGGCAAATACCTGCACAGCATATTTTCTGTTAAAAATAGCTTTGGCGAATTTCACCAATCAACACTAATGCTGAATAACAATTCTGGGTTTGCATTTATAACTAGTAAGTAGGAGGTTTTTGAGGTTTTAGAACTCTTTTTGACTATAAAAGTTTCAATATGTGGTGATATTGACGGCAGCTTCTGATTTTTGCCACCCACCGATTACAGGGGAGGTCCACATAAACTCAGCAAGTGCAGTTTTCATTCAAACAGAAACTATTGACTCAAAGTTCCTCTTTCTTGTCACATGAAAGGCCCTTTAAAAGAGAAATAATTTAAGACACTCTTCTTTGGCTTTACTGCACTGCCATCAAAGGCAACAACCATTGATTGGGGGAAACTCTGAAGTACTAAAGGTCGACTTTTGCTTGGTTAGACCCCAATGTGTGTTTTTTTTTAAATGAAGTCATAATTTCAAGCTATAAGTTATTTTGATAAAGTATATAAAACCATTGTTAATATTTCCCTCAATATTTTTTTTTCTCATACATTTTTAAAACCACTGTCTGAACGTGCTATACAAGGTCAAAAATGTTATCTCGGCTTTTCACTCATATGTTTGTATTGTGTCTTTGTTATTTCACTTAAAAGAGAAATAAATGATCTATTGACCAAAGAAGAAGTGTCTTTATTGAGGTCTAATAGACTGCAATGCATAATTCCTGATTTACTTATTATTTAGCATAATTAGGAACTAAACCTATTCAAAATGTTTAAAAGTGATTGAATACATATTAATATATGCTGTATATAAAAACACTATGTGATGTTTTTATGTTCTCTCAAATGTACTTTGTGTTTTAGTTTAATTAAAATAAAATTACCTCTAATTTGGCCTAGTGCTTCTGGAATATTATCCAACAATGCAGCGCTCTGGACTGGAATGATCAGGTTCAGTGAAAGGATACATAGATGGATTTTAACTATTTTATATTGTTGTTAATGTGTGCAAAGCGTTGGCCTTGTATTTATGCTATATAACATTAAGCTGAATTGAGGCGAAATCGTTTTATGTTGGTTTCCAAAGGCTGAGAAGAATCCCTCTTGGTAGCTGATAAAGGCTTAGTCAGACATTTATCACAGTTTGCAACTTTAATGCCTTTCTCTTGTAATTCCCATTTGCTGTATCTGCTAGCAGTGTCATTAGAGGAGTTGGCATATACTGGATCTGTACAAAATATTTAAATTTGCTTTTATTTCACATTTATAGTTATTATATTAAGTCCTGAAGTTCCACTCTCAAGGGCAATAGTATAAAAAATTAAACATTTACTAGAAAACTGAAAAGAAAATACTGAAATGGTAAATATGTAACACAGGCATTATAACATTTTTAGGTCAAACTATGGTATTATTTAAAAACATTCATGAGTGTTTATCAATCTATATTTAAGAAAGCAATTTCAACTGGCATATTTAAAATATTTTTTCTTTGAATGTGAAGTATATGTTTTTCTCCTGAAAAACAGATGTATTGTTCATTATAAACTACTTTTAAGGTCCAACATTATTCAAGAACTGAACAATAATCCTCATTCACTAGTACCAGACTCAGTTTCATTGGTAAGGCAGAAAATAATTGCAAAAATAAGACACTAAGGATCCATATCTGCAGTAAACCTCAGGGATGCTCATTATTTAATAAACTGCTTATTGAAGAAAGTCAGGCAAGCTTCCTGAACTGACTAATAAGCTCATTAAAAAAGGACCTTTAAATTGATACTAGAAGAAGGATGATTGCCTCTGATCTGAAAGAAGAGCTAGAGCTAATCGTTCTCTAGGTGCGAGGTGAACTTGTGGCCACTCTTCTACATTGACACTTGGCATATCTAAAAAAATACTTAAAGTCGATTGAATTGATGGCTCCCTTGTGTTAGAATTTCATGAGATTCACATTGCACAATTTAGTTTAACACTTAAATGAAAATTAAATTCACATTAAGAGTATTGTTTATGTTGAGTCAAGCTAAAAGCTTTAACATTCTCTAATATTGTATTGTTCATCGTACACCAAATTTTAATATTGTAATTAATTTGCTTCTAAATGTCACATCAGGCCTTAAGTGTTTGAATATGTAAGACATGTTATTTTAAGTATATACTTGACAGTATTATCTTTGACAGTACTAGAAAATATAATTTGAGGATAAGCAGAGAAGTCAAGCAAAAAGGTATAATTTTGCTTGACTTCTCATTGCATCCACAATGGCTCACACGGTACAACACCCGACGACCACTACAGGATAAGCAGATGAATGATTCTTCCTTTAAAAGTTTGTCAACTTTCAGTTGTATTAATGTTATCTTCAGCAATCAACAATAGTTATTGTTTGAATCAACCAAGTGTTAAGGGGGAAGGCAGAAACTTGCAAGACACAGACAGCTGGAGACTACAGCCTGAATTAATGTATGAGTTGTAAAGGTGAGTCTTCCGAAAGGCTGAACACAGTTTGGCATTTGAAGTTAAACATTCCTCTACCATGTCAGGCACCAAAGAGCACAGAGCCCTGTTTGCACAACGGTGACTTACAGTGGATTCAGAAAGTATTCAGAACCTTTCACTTTCTCTTCACTTAACTGTGTTGTAGATTATACTTTAAATGAATAAATTTGACATTTTTACCCATCATTCTACACTTAATAATCCATAATGACAAAGTGAGAATGTGATTTCAGGGAGTTTTGCCAATTTTTTTTTTATATCAAAAACTAAAATCTCTCTTCGACATAAATATCAAACCCTTAAGTCAATACTTTCCAGAAGCCCCTTTGGCAGCAATTACAGCTTCATGCCTTCTTGGGTAAGTCTCTACAAGCTTTGCATATCTGGATTTGGACAGTTCATCTAACTCCTCATGGCAGAACATTTCAAGCTCTGTTAGAATGGATGAGAAGAATCTGTAAACTGCCATCTTCAGGTCTCTCCTCAGATGTTCAGTGTGGTTTAAGTCTCAGCTATGGCTGGGCCACTGAAAGACAGGACGTGACTGTCCCAAAGCAACCCCTGTATTGTCTTGGCTTTATGGTTCTGGTTTTTGTCATGCTAAAAAGATGCACTGTGTCCCCAGTCAAAAAGTTGCATGCACTCTGGAGCAGGTTTTCTTCGAGGGCCTCTCTTTATTTGAATGCATTCATCCTTCCCCCAGTTTTGACCAGTTTCCCTGAGTCTGTCGCCAAGGAGCACCCCTATAGCATGATGTTGCCACTACCATGCTTCACTATAAGGATGTTACAAGGGAGGTCGTTGCCTAATCTTCACCAGAAATAGTGCTTGGTATCTTACCCAAAGACTTCATTTTTTTCCCATCAAAGAATCCTTTCTTTCAAGTTCTCTGAGTCTTCAAAATTGTGTTTGGCAAATTCCAAGTGTGCTCTCACATGTGTTTTACTCCACTGTGGCTTCCATATGATTGATGGAGTGCTGCTGAGATGGTCAGGTTCTCCCATCTCAGCAGAGGACTTCTGAAATTCTGTTAAAGTGATCCTTGGGTTGTTGCTTACATCCCATGCTCCACATGCAGGATAAGCCAGGCGTAAATCACAATTGCTTTATTGGGCTTGGTTCCTATAGGAGGAACCCCTGCTTCTTTTAAGTGGAGGGACTAATTAGATAATATACAACTGACTGTAATAATGTCTAACTTTGAAATGATGCACATATCTTTTTCCTGCAGCCAATACGATGTTCTCCTGAACATCACACGTGTTGCACAGCCTCTGCCTGGAAAGAAGGCTGAACAGTATTTCATATGCTTACACCTTCTACCAAGTTCATGATTAACAATAGAATACCCATTTCCGCAACGCAGAATTAAATAGTCGTAATGATATATCCACACTGTTAATGAGACACATGAAGCACTGATAGATCACCTTGGTTTTACTGAGGAATATTTTGAACAAAATTAAACAAATAAATGGAAAAATGAATAAATGTATTGCGTAAATGATGAGAGCATGCATGGTAAAATGAAATAATTTTTTGTTGCTTAGTTATGCATTTATTTAATGATTTATTCATATATTTATTTTAATGACAATGCATGCAACATGAAATATGCCTTAAAATGAAAACAGCCATTTTCACCCATTAAAGTTAAGAGGGTGGGCTCTACAGAGTACGGTTTTAGATTGGTGAGTCATTGGTAGAGTGCGTACAAATCTTCAGCCATCAATAAGGTCTTTCACAACATTCCGAAGTGACACATCGACAGGTAAATCTGCTTCCTCTTAGTTTACTGGCAACTGATGCCATGTATTCCACTTCTCCGC
Organism: Erpetoichthys calabaricus; assembly: GCF_900747795.2. Taxonomy (NCBI): domain Eukaryota; kingdom Metazoa; phylum Chordata; class Cladistia; order Polypteriformes; family Polypteridae; genus Erpetoichthys; species Erpetoichthys calabaricus. Next base: position 42,362,470 of record NC_041400.2, on the reverse strand, counting down.
TTCCTCTTCTAATAATTGATTTTTGCAATGTAAGAAGTATTGTTGAAAAACACTACATAACGAAAGCTTCAAAACTGGACAAAGATGGTAAATTTTCAGTGGAGGAGTTCTTTTATAATTACTGAGATTAGTCTATTAACTTAAGCCGGTATGCCAACAGTTTCAAGTAGTTTTTTTTATATATATATTTAACGTTAGCTTGCTCCGTTTCAATAGGTGTCAGGATAATATAATATAGAACAAACAAGGCAACTTAGTTGTAATCTTATGAAATAACCATCTATGTTTTCCTAGTGACTATGTATTGTTACTTTGTTTTCAAATGCTTTTTAATGTTTGTTGTATGTAAATTATTAAGTTCCTGACATGAAACACACAGACATACAGCATTTAAACTTGTGGTACATATTGGTAGTCAGAAGAAAATTATTTAATAACACAGCATTTCCCTTAAGTTGTATATACTGACCAGGACAGATGCCGTTGCATAGACATGTTTCATTAAGAAGGCACCCTCTGTGCTGTTTTCTTACAATCAGACTGTTAAGAATTTGTACATTTGAACTGTAGCTTTTTGCGTTTGTCTTATGTCGTAAATGTTATACATCAAATTATAGTGCAAATTAACAAAATCATCAGAACTACTCAAATAACTGTGTTCCAAGGGTCTTAGACCTCTAATTACTTAATTTGTTTTGTTTAAATGACTCATACACAGAGTGTGGGCTGTATGCCATTCTCATTGTTTCTGAGTTTTTGTAAATTTCTTTTATCTGAATTTGTTTGCTCTTAAAAGTTGTATTTTGGTTTTCAGGTTTTCTGCCCTTAGAAGGACTTCTAGCTGATCAAACAGTGTGTTTAAACAGGAAAAATGCTACACTATTGATAAATTATTGGTCTGTTCTTTGAATTGTAGACAGCCTAAAAGCACATACACAGCTGAGTCAGAGAGTAGAGGCAGCCTCCAAGTGAAATTGTAACTTCATGCATCATAATTTAAATTTTCAGTTTCCTCAGGCAATTTACAAAAGTTGTAAACTCATGCAAAGACAGAAAACTCAAAAGACTGAAAGATGTTAGAAAAGTGGACTAGATAAATAATTAAATTTGCATCAAAATTAGAGACCTAGACATAAGCAAATGATGTCCACTCCTAACATTTTACTCTGCAATGAAAATGAGAAAATATGAGTACATTAAATCTGTCCCTGAGTGTCCATTCTCAGATGAGAGTATTAGAGGAATGCAAGACAAGAAAGGGTCCATTTAGGCTAGCAGACAGAGTTTCACAGGCAACTCGAGTTTATCTTACTACCGACAGAGGCAGAGATCATACCAAAATAATATAGAGGGGCATAGTCAAAGAATTCCCTCTGTAATCAGCAATGAACACAGATTCATGAAGAAGGTGCATGAGGATGTTTTTGTATTGTTTCAATATTTTTATTTCAGTTTTGAAATAAACGGGTATCAGCAAGAGTGAAAGGGAAGGTCTACAGGACGGTAGTGAGACCAGCTATGTTATATGGGTTGGAGACGGTGGCACTGACCAGAAAGCAGGAGACAGAGCTGGAGGTGGCAGAGTTAAAGATGCTAAGATTTGCACTGGGTGTGACGAGGATGGATAGGATTAGAAATGAGAACATTAGAGGGTCAGCTCAACTTGGACGGTTGGGAGACAAAGTCAGAGAGACGAGATTGCGTTGGTTTGGACATGTGCAGAGGAGAGATGTTGGGTATATTGGGAGAAGGATGTTAACGATAAAGCTGCCAGGCAAGAGGAAAAGAGGAAAGCCTAAAAGAAGGTTTATGGATGTGGTGAGAGAGGACATGCAGGTGATGGGTGTGACACAGCAAGATGCAGAGGACAGAAAGATATAAAAAAAGATGATCCGCTGTGGCAACACCTAACGGGAGCAGCCAAAAGAAGAAGAAGAAGAATTTCATTTTTGAAATAAAAATGGTCTTTAAAAGTAAAGCCGTATTGAAATAATTAAATGTAAGACAGCTACAATTTTGAACCAAAACAAAATAATGATTTATTTATTTCATTTTGGCACAAATGGCACTCCATAACCTAAAGGCATGGTAAAATCACCAGCACTTCTCAGTTTATTTCCTTTGAATAGTCCAGCAGCACTATAAGCGTGTTACTGTCAGCAACAATATCAATCTCTTTTTTGTGCTTTGCTTGTTTGTATATGCTATCATTTTGGTTTGATAATGTTTTTCTCATTATTGATTATGTCATTGCATTGCCATTTTGGGTGCTTGTCTATTTTAGCACCACCAGTTTGGTGTTTAAATGGATTGTGTGATGATTGATGGCATTACAGCCATAATATAAATGACACCCACTCTATTCAAACTTGAAGTCCATTAAGGAAAAACCTTGCCACAGACTAGCAATAACAAAGCAAAAAATTCAGGTTTTAACTTTTGTTTTAGCTACAGTATTTGGCAATTAATTAACATATGTTTAACAATCCCATCTATCATCTAGGGCAATATCCCTGAAGAAACTCCTCTTTTGTTTCCAATCACAACCAATAGAACATACAAACCATAATTTGAACACCACACTTTTTTTTTATTATTATAGCATTAGTTAAGTAGGTATGGACACCTGGCCACATAAACCAACATGAATGAAGTAAACTTTTGTAGTATTAAACTTTCGTTCCTTGATTTTGAGCTTCTTTGCCAGGTTAACATTAAGTTAGTACCATGTACCATTTTCTTAAGTTCTGTCTCTTTATCACTGCCAAAATACTGTTGTCATTTTTAACATTGATACTTAGTGAAGCTGTGCCCATTTCTTTGCCATCTCTAAAAATGACTATTTTAATTGATAATCACAATTACCAGTGAACATGAAATACAATAAAAAAACAATAAAAATGGAGAATGAGAAAAATGGAAAAACCATGTCTCAACAGCCATTAACAAAAACAACTATCTGCAACAAAGAATTACCCCTCCAGGATCCCAAACCAAGTCAATCCAAGTCACCCAACCTCCCAAAACTCCAACCTGTGAGAAAGAATGAATTGTATAGGAATCTAAGAATGCCAGCCTGGAGCTAAGGAGAAGGGTACACACCCCAGAGCCAACCTCACCTTGCCTAAATATTAAGAAGCAACGTTAACCACTGGCCACTTCAGCCCTAATCAATTGGACCATTTATTGCTATTTAGAACATTAGAACACTCTAGACGAGAACAGGCCATTCAGCCCAACAAAGCTCGCCTGTCCTATCCACTTATTTCTTCCAAAAAAACATCAAGTCAAGTTTTGAAAGTCCCCAATATCTTACTGTCTACCACACTACTTGGTAGCTTATTCCAAGTGTCTATTGTTCTTTGAGTAAAGAAAAACTTCCTGATGTTTGTGTGAAATTTACCCTTAACAAGTTTCTAGCTGTGTCCCCGTGTTCTTGATGAACTCGATATTTAGCAATAATGGAACCAGATGACTAATTGATGTCTGCTGCGGAGTGGTACATTAAAAAAAAAAGATCTCTAAAGGTTGAAGGAGGACATTTATAGATTTTCAACAAGAAGATAAAGCTGATTTAGTACTTATAGTGGCTAGAGAGAATAACCTCTTTTTGAAATAACAAAAACACAAAGAAGTAACGGTGCAGAAGCAGAAATAGTCAAGGTAGAAGAGAAACGTTAACAGAGAATATCCAAACTAGAAACGTATCACTGTATGGACTGAAGAGCATTCAAAGAGCATGTACAAAAAGGGTCCTTGAATTTTAGTGGGGTAAAAGTACCAATGACGGTCTATGCCCCATATCATAACTGTTTATAATGACAATGTGTAAATAATATACACTTTTAAAGTGAATATATTGATAGTTTGAATTATGGATGAGAGGAACATGTTTTTAAACAGAGCTCCAAGAAATACATGTGGATGGAAAGTCATGTTGCCAGACTAAATAAAATGACACAGTGGAATCTCGGTTCACGACCATAATTCGTTCCAAAACTCTGGTCGTAAACCGATTTGTGAACCAAAGCAATTTCCCCCATAGGATTGTATGTAAATACAATTAATCCATTCCAGACCATACGAACTGTATGTAAATATATATATTTTTTAAGTTTTTAAGCACAAATATAGTTAACTAGCAAAATACCTGCGCTTCGCAGCGGAGAAGTAGTGTGTTAAAGAGGTTATGAAAAAAAAAAGGAAACATTTTAAAAATAACGTAACATGATTGTCAATGTAATTGTGTTGTCATTGTTATGAGTGTTGCTGTCTTTTACATATATAATATACACACACACACACACATAAACATATATATACATATCTACATATACACATATCTACATATATATATACATATACACAGCCACATATATATACATATATATATACACATATCAACATATATATACACACATACATAAACACACACATATACATATACACATACACACACACATACATACATACATACATACACACACACACACATACATACATACATACATACATACATACACATATATATATATATATATATATATATACACAGACACATATATATACATAAATATTTACATATCTACATATATACACATCTACATATATATACACATATATATACATATCTACATATATACACATCTACATATGTATACACATATATATACATATCTACATATATATATATATATATCTAGACATACATACATAGATAGATTGACACATATATATATACATATCTACATATATATATATGTAATTGTGTTGTCATTGTTGAGTGTTGCTGTCATATATATATATATATATATATATATATATATATATATATATATATATATATATATATATATAGCAAAATACCCGCACTTCGCAGCGGAAAAGTAGTGTGTTAAAGAGGTTATGTAACCATATATATATACATAAACATATATACATATCTACATATACACATATCTACATATACATATATATACATATACACATCCACATATACATATATATATACATATACAAATTTACATATCTACATATATATATATAGATATAAATATAGAGATACATATATACATACATACATTCACATATATATATATATATATATATATATATATATATATATATATATATATATATACTGTATATATACATATCTACTTATTGGCTCCTGAATTTAGGATATAGCGGGTTGGATAATGGATGGATGGATATCTGTATGCATAGCCCTATTTGCCCGTTTTCGTTTTTTTTCTTTCTTCAGTAATATTTCAGCAAACCCGGAGCTTGTCAGTTCAAATCCTGGTACTGACACCACTGTGTGACCCTGAGGAAGTCACTTCACCTGCCTGTGCTGCAAAAAACAAAAGTAATGTAACAAATTGTACCTCAGATGTTGCAAGTTGCTGGAAAAAAGGCATAAGTAAAATAGATAAATATGTATTATACACATAGGAACTATTCATTTATTTTCAGTGAAGTCATCTGCAGCAAACTTTTATAAATGAGGGTTTCTCATTTTTAGATAGTGCAAACTGTTTCTTCTTCATTGACGTTTTCTCTTGAAGAGCTTTTTTCATTTCATTGAAAATGAAAGCAGCAGCTGCCAAAATATGTACTTTCTTATTAATTTTTCAACATTGTGTAAAATAAATTTATAAAGTAACATAAAAGGTTTAAATACTGGTTATCCTTTTACACTAAAATATTACTAAAGAGATACAAAAAAAGTAGAATGGATACGTTCTTTTTCTTTAAGGAGATTAAATATTACTGAAGAAAGAAAAAAAAAATTAAACAGCCAAATGGGGCTATGCATACGAACTTAAAAGGTTTAAATAAAACAGAAATATATATTTTATTTTTACTTGCTTAACTTGTGGAGGGTGTATCCTGTAGCAAAGCCCTAACTTTTTTCGTGAAAGCCCGTTTCGGTCAATAAGTCTTAAAAAAAGGTGTAAAGATATTGACAATAAGCTAAGCAAACCCAGGAAGACATGGAATCGTTTAAATCAAGTATCATTACATCTTCCTTTCTTAAACAGAAGTAAGGCAGTACTTATAAGCTTACATATTTATATATAGACATATATATATATATATATATATATATATATATATATATACTAATAAAAGGCAAAGCCCTCACTGACTCACTCACTCACTCACTCACTCACTGACTGACTGACTCACTCATCACTAATTCTCCAACTTCCCGTGTAGGTAGAAGGCTGAAATTTGGCAGGCTCATTCCTTACAGCTTACTTACAAAAGTTAGACAGGTTTCATTTCGAAATTCAAAGCGTAATGGTCATAACTGGAACATATTTTTTGTCCATATACTCTAATGGAGGAGGCGGAGTCACGTATTGCGTCATCACGCCTCCTACGTAATCACGTGAACTAAAAACAAGGAAGACATTTACAGCACGAGTCACACGCGGGAACGAAGGTAAATGACGTTAATTTTTGACTGTCTTTTAATACTGTGTAAGCATACATATTAACACATGTGCAATTAAACGTGTGCATTTACAGGGTGATTTCTCAGGCTTAAAAGCTCACCTTTTATCAAACGCGGGAAGAAAGGTAACTGACGTTGTTCACTGTCTTTTAATACTGTGTAACCATACATATTAACACATGTCCAATTAAACGTGTGCATTTACAGGGTGATTTCTCAGGCTTAAAAGCTCGCCTTTTACTAAAAAGGTAAATGCAAAACTATTTTCAATCAGTTTATTGAAACGCTCCCGTTAAGGATTGCAATAACATATTCGCGAGATAAAAGAACGAAGTAGGGGGAAATGGAGGAACAGCCGCAAACAGCGAAGAGCAAAAAATTAATTAAACGATTGAGAACGGAGCGAGTTAAGCATACAAGCATGTTCATAAGGGAAACAAAGCACGGTGTAAAACGTAAGTTTAAATTAAGTTTATAGAAACGCTCCCGCTGCGGATTGCAATAACATATTCGCGAGATAAAAGTTTAATGAGAAGACACGAGGTATAAACGCGCGTGTGGGATGATTTACATGACACGCTGCTTTAAAAAAAAAATGATAAAAAAAATACGGGATAAATCCCGTCCAGTATTGATTCAAAACGGGACGCGCAATTTCATTCTCAAACGCGGCACGATTCCGTATTTTAAACGACGGGTGGCAACCCTACAGTGCCAGGTAACCACCCATACAATCAGATTGTGATTCAGACTAGGAATGCAATGAATGTAATTACTCCGATCTACATACAAGGCGAAAGTCTTGCAACATTCAAAGATGATGGTTTGGGATAAGTACACCATACAACATAAAAGAGCTTATGAAGCCTTGAACCGAAAAAAGCAAGATCTCAGAGATCGTAAAAAAAAAAAAGGAGGTAATGTCGTTTCACTCGCTGTAGATTTTTGTCAAACATTACCAGTTATTCCACGAGGGAGACCAGCAGATGAACTCAACGCGTGTTTAAAATCCATGCTTCTCCCACGGTCGGTTATATGTCGCGTGTTCTCGGGTAGGTACACCAAAAAATGTATACATTTAAGCATGTAATGGGCAAATAAAAAATGAGGTATACCCGAAGGCACTGCAGTAGTACTCCATGTAACTTTACTTCTTAAATGTTAATGTTTTACTGTTTAATAATTTATACGCTTCTTATATATTGTTCAAATTCTTTTATCAAAATACCAGTGACAGCGCAATGCACGATAACATGGAGTGAATACACCATACGCATCTGCCCACGGCCGCCCTGGTGTGCGCAGATAGGAGTTGATTCTAAAATAAAATAAACATAAAAAGAGTAATACAATCATCACCCATAAAGCGGATAGCAGACGTGACGTATTATATGTGTACCACATTTCAAGTCAATAGGTGAAACGGTTTGCAAGCTACAGGTGATTTAAAATCCTGGACAGACCAACGAAAAGCCACGGTACCAAATTATAGAAGAAGATTTTACTGTTTAATAATTTATATTTATATGAAATGTGCTTCTTATATATTACTTCATATTCTCATATGATAATGATGTTAATGTTGTTTATATTGATTTCTATGTTATTGTAAGTGCATCTATGTGTGTATATGTATGTATGTATGTATGTATGTATGTGTATATATATATATATATATATATATATATATATATATATATATATATATATATATATATAAAAAATATATATATAAAAAATATGTGTATATGTATATATAATATATCTGTATATGTGTGTATATGTGTGTGTATATGTGTATATGTATATATATATGACAGCAACACTCATAACAATGACAACACAATTACATTGACAATCATGTTACGTTATTTTTAAAATGTTTCCTTTACTTTTTCATAACCTCTTTAACACACTACTTCTCCGCTGCGAAGCGCGGGTATTTTGCTAGTATATATATATATATATATATATATATATATATATCCGAAGCCGTGCAAGCACACTCTTGAGAATGCAACGTATAGTTGTACAGAAGAAAAGCAATCTTGCCTCAAATGAATGGCAACCTTTTGTAGGTCTATGAACTTAATTTAAACTTTAGGTTTACACGATGCTTTCTTTCCGAAGTACCTGCACTCATGAATATGTCTGTATGTGTCAGTCGGTCAAATCCACGCGCTTCGCACCGGAGAAGTACCGCTTTTAAATTTTTATTAAGAAGAAAATAAAAGAAGAAAATAAAACGTTTTTAAATTGAGGGAAAATATACTAATAACAGTTTGTTAAGGATCTGTTTTTTTTGTGAAGCTGCCTTTACTCGAGTGATCACTTCGACCTGACTTGGTGGCCAAGTATAAGCGTTACCTGGTAGGTAACCACCCATACAATCAGATTGTGAATCAGACTACGAATGCCATGAATGTAATTACACACTCACTGCACTTGCTTACGGTAATCGAACCTCGGACGTCAGCGCTAGAGGGGCTTAGCAGTGGTGAAGTATTGCTTTTAAATTTTAATTAAGAACAAAAGAAAACCTCAGAGGTTCGATTCCCATGAGTGAGTGAAGTGAGTGTCCGGTTATCTACCAGGTAAAGCTTATGGTTGGACAGCAAGTGACGTAACATCAGCCACGGTGCCTTCAGTTGTGAGAAGCAAATCATAGAATGATTGAAAATAGTTTTGCATTTACCTTTTTAGTAAAAGGCGAGTTTTTAAGCCTGAGAAATCACCCCGTAAATGCACATGTTTAATTGCACATGTGTTAATATGTATGGTTACACAGTATTAAAAGACAGCGAAGAACGTGATTTACCTTTGTTCCCGCGTTTGATAAAAGGCGAGCTTTTAAGCCTGAGAAATCACCCCGTAAATGCACACGTTTAATTGCACGTGTTAATATGTATGCTTACACAGTATTAAAAGACACTCAAAAATTAACGTCATTTACCATCAGCCACGGTGCCTTCAGTTGTGAGAAGCAGATCATAGAATGATTGAAAATAGTTTTGCATTTACCTTTTTAGTAAAAGGCGAGCTTTTAAGCCTGAGAAATCACCCCGTAAATGCACACGTTTAATTGCACATGTGTTAATATGTATGGTTACACAGTATTAAAAGACAGTGAACAACGTCAGTTACCTCTGTTCCCACGTTTGATAAAAGGCGAGCTTTTAAGCCTGAGAAATCACCCCGTAAATGCACACGTTTAATTGCACATGTGTTAATATGTATGCTTACACAGTATTAAAAGATAGTCAAAAATTAATGTCATTTACCTTCGTTCCCGCGTTTGACTCGTGCTGTAAATCTCTTCCTTGTTTTTAGTTCACGTGATTACGTAGGAGGCGTGATGACGCAATACGTGACTCCGCCTCCTCCATTAGAGTATATGGACAAAAAATATGTTCCAGTTATGACCATTACGCGTAGAATTTCGAAATGAAACCTGCCTAACTTTTGTAAGTAAGCTGTAAGGAATGAGCCTGCCAAATTTCAGCCTTCTACCTACACGGGAAGTTGGAGAATTAGTGATGAGTGAATCAGTCAGTCAGTCAGTCAGTCAGTGAGGGCTTTGCCTTTTATTAATATGTATAGATATATATACATATACACATCTACATATATATACATATATATATATATATATATATATATATATATATATATATATATATATATATATATACACATATCACACATATATATACACATACATATACACACATATACATATATACATACACATACATATATATATACACACATACATACATACATACACACACACATATATATATATATTTACATATCTACATATATATACACACATATATATATATACATATCTACATATATATACACATATATATACATATCTACATATATCTAGGCATACATATATACATACATACATTGACATATATATGTATATATATATATATATATATATATATATATATATATATATATATATATATATATATATATATACATATCTACATATATATATATATATATCAAATCAATGTCAAGCTTTTGTAGGGTCTGTCCCTGAGACTTATTAATTGTCATTGCGAAGCAGAGCCTTAGTGGAAATTGGAGGCGTTTGAATTGAAATGGGAGATCAGAGGGTATAACGGGGATGCAAGGAATAAAAACTCTCTCCCCTGAGCCACCGCCAGTAAAAATAGTTGCCTGAATGAGATTCTTTTGCAGACACGTGACCTGAAGTCTCGTGCCGTCACAAAGTTTCAGTGGCTGTACGCAAATCCACAATCGGTTTCATATTGTTTTCGTACCTTATCAATTGTGTAATGTGTTTTTGAACAGGTTTGATTCATCGAAGTGATCACTCCTGCTGCGTTCAGTCACTTCACGTGAGCCGCTCTCTTGTGTGATGTTGCGATGTCCATGGGTTTATTTAATGTTAGCTAAGACCCGGCAGTTAAAAGTTTCTCGCTACAGCAATTTTAACTCTGTCACAAAGTGATCCAAACTGTCGTTTATACCTCGTGTCTTGTCATTAAACTTGTATCTCGCGAATATGGCATTGCAAACGGCAGCGGGTCAGTTCACGTGCTTACATGGGAGGCGTGATGACGTGATATATTTTGATATACTGTATATCAAAATAGCCGCGCTTCGCAGCGGCGAAGTACTGCTTTAAAATTTTTATTAAGAAGAAAAGTAAACCTTTTTAAACTGAGGGAAAATGAATCAATAATTATTTGTTAAGGATCTCTTTGTATACCACGTTGTCAGTTCGCCCCTCCGGTTGTAATATGACCAAGCTGTGTGCTGAGCTTACTCTTGAGCATGAAATCTAACGTGGTTTGTACCCTTCAGAATGAAAACAGTTTGCATTCACCTTTTTAATAAAAGGCGAGCTTTTAAGCCTGAGAAATCACCCCGTAAATGCACACGTTTAATTGCACATGTGTTAATATGTATGCTTACACAGTATTAAAAGACACTCAAAAATTAACGTCATTTACCTTCGTTCCTGCGTTTGACTCGTGCTGTAAATCTCTTCCTTGTTTTTAGTTCACGTGATTACGTAGGAGGCGTGATGACGCGATACGTGACTCCGCCTCCTCCATTAGAGTATATGGACAAAAAACAGGTTGCAGTTATGACCATTACGCGTAGAATTTCGAAATGAAACCTGCCTAACTTTTGTAAGTAAGCTGTAAGGAATGAGCCTGCCAAATTTCAGCCTTCTACCTACACGGGAAGTTGGAGAATTAGTGATGTGTCAGTGAGTCAGTCAGTCAGTCAGTGAGGGCTTTGCCTTTTATTAGTATAGATATATATATATATACTGTATATATATATATATATATATATATATATATGTATATACTGTATATATATATATATATATATATATATATATATATATATATATATATATATATATATATGCACCCAGAGAAGGGTTGAAAGAGACTATTAACTAATTAAGAGATGACAAATTGAACTGTCACTGTACTTGCATACAGTCTCTAGAGAGACCTATGGAACATTTGTGCAGTATATGATGGCTCATCAAGGGATGAGAGCCGGTCAAGTATCTATGTAATGGTAGGATGTGCATTAATCACTAAGACTGTTGCGATGATGTCTCTAATTGTATTGGGATTTTGAAAATAGTGCTTTTTACAGTTGTAATATTAAATTTTTCTAAATATTAGAATTGTTATACAATTTAAATGAGATGCAGCTTTTAAGTGAATAAGACTGTAAACAAGATTATAAAGCTCATAAGAGAAAGCTAACATTGTTTTTGACTGTGTGGATTTCAATAAATTTTACAAGGCAAGTGTGTCTTTGGACAGAGGGATGGGTAAGCAAGCACACAATTACTAATAGGATGACAATGTGTTATTTCAAGAGATAGATGATATTAGGATGCATGCATTTAATTTGAAGAATATTGGGAGGTACAATACACAAATGCAAAAGCAAATGCTTAAATAGATTAATAATTAGTAGATTGTTTAAGTTTAAGCGCAGATTAAGTAGCCAGTGTGTGTTTGCTTGTAAAAACATGATAAATAGGTGCTTGGGATCTTGTAGTCAACATGTTATTGTATTTAGCTAAATGTAGCTACACTGACAAGTAAGAGGACCATTAGAAATTATCAATTGTCCAGTTTCACCTGATGCAACTAAGTCTTTCATATCAGCCACCATGACACTCCATTAAGGAAAGGATTTGAAAACATTTTCAGTGAACCACAAGAGAAGAAGTGAGAGAGAGAGAGTTCAGCAAGAGGGACACCAACATGGACATCATTGCCAGGCTAACCACCTGCAAACGCATCCCAAATGGCCTAAGAGGAAAAAAGACAGTGCACTGTCTTGCACTTTAAAAGAACACCTCAGCTGGATTGAAGAGGATAAAGAGTTGGAACAGTTATAAAGCCAAACTATATTACACAGAGCTTCTTGTATGGACTTTGATTTGAATCATTGAGGTCATATGTTTTCTTTTGTTTTAACTTCTAGTGTTCGATATCCCTGGTTTCTCTACAAATAAACTTGAGTTTAGATCGAAGTAAAGTTTCTCACTGAAACTGCTTTGTTGTTTACTGACACTAGCAATGATCAGAGGATTGGAGATTCTATAAGATTAAGGATTGATTTATGAATGTTCTATAGGATCCTAATCCACATCAAAATGGATAAAATATCAATAATATAATGAACTGTGTTTATTCATGTTAAATCCTTTTAGACATAGAGAACTGGCAGCAGACAGTGGTCTGTGATCCAGGCAAGAGCAGGCTTTTGGCCTTTGTTAGGGTTTTTAGTACAATCATTTCAGGGTAGCCAGTCCCTGGTAGAATTGTCTCAGCCCTTTCAGTGGGGAAAACTCGAAAGAAAGATTAGTCTCAGCTATTGTTAAGATAATCAGGTTGAGACCTTACAGGTATGAAAAACTCAGAACAGGGCTGGCCCCTACACCATGGTAAGGTAAGGGAAGGTAATCAGGGATTGAGTTCTTGCAAGGGTGGAAAACTGGATAGGTCCCAGTAGCTTGCAGCCTGCCACTGTTATGGTATTCAGAGGTTAAGTTTTAAATTATTTCAGGAATGGACAGAGAACAAGATTGGTCTCAGCAGTTCTGGGGTGTACATGTGAAGTAAGTTTAATAAGCTCAGGAACATTAGTTAGGCATTTCCAGAATTAACTTGTTCACCTATAAACAAGAATCTTAAAAAAGAGACTAAAGGGCCTTATGTAGACACTTTCACAATCAAACACCAACAAAATGATAAAAATAACAAGAAATATACTGTAAATAAAAAATGAAAAATAAAGTGCTAGGATTATCTCCAAGAACACAGATCTGAGATTCACACCAGCTACATGCACACATAAAACTCATGGCATCACACAAGTGCAACAATGTTCCTGGCATAATAATGTCTGAAAAAAATTAGTCAAAAGCCCAAAACAAAGTGGAAAGTAAAACAAAATCCCCAGTAACAACATTTAAAGTTTGCCTGAAACCTTTAAAAATCTCTTAAGCGGCAACAGTTTGTTTCCAACAAGGCATCCCTTAGAATGGCTGTTTCTGCATTTTCTTCACCATTAGCCACCTGCAACCAGCTGATTTGCACCCCCTCAGTGTTTGTTGCTGGTCAGGAATTTACATAGCATTAATATGTGTGTCTTCATGATTAAGATGGTATTGTGGTTACACCATTATCCAAGTTTCTGGATATTACATGTGCAGGTCAGTGAGAGTAGCTATTTAATGAAAGGAACTTAACACATTTAGGACTTTTAGCTTTTTTTCCTTTGGCTCACTAATTGATCTATTGCATATTGTGTCTTGATTACCAGTATTTCTGACTTCCCGGTTTTGACTTGCGCTTGTTTTCCGATTATTGTATTTTCCTGATCCTTCTTCTAAAAATTGTCTTTTAGAGTGAGATTTTACAATTTGCATACTGCTATGATATCATGGTCATTTCTGGAGCTCAAAAAAAAAGTATAGGAACTGGCTTTTATTCTTATTTGGGGGGTATTTTTCGTACGTGGATTAGTCGTTTAGCCGGATATAATTGTTGACGATTTGGCCTGATCCTGGATCTGTCGGTTTTTCAAAACTCTTGCTGGAAGTGTTGTCATAGCAACACATCCTAATCCGCAAACCTGCTCGGAGCAGGTTTGTTCTACGTAAACAAGGATTAGTTTACACACGTAATGAGTGACGGTGCGTGGAAGTCATCCAGTCATGGCTTCGCCTTTCATGAATGAGCAACCAATTGATATTGGTGCGCAAATTATACAAAGAGAATTTCATATAGAGAGGGGTTTGTGCAATCGGCAAGATCCTTTATTGCTCCTAGAGGAAATTCTGTACGAAAGATACCGCTTTAGCCGAGGGGGAATATTGTACCTCAAAGATTTATTAGCACCTTATATTCGAAGTCAAACTCGGCGAAGTCGGGCTCTCACAACCACGCAGACAGTATGCATTGCTTTGAGGTTTTTTACAAGCGGCACTTTTTTATATATTGTAGGCGATGCGGAAAATCTACCTAAAAGTGCAGTTTGCCAGGCAATTCGTAAAGTGTGTTTGGCTCTGAAATAATTCCTTCGGGTTTTCATAGTGTTTCCTGGACACCTGCGTGTGCAGACAATAAAAGAGGCGTTTCATGACATTGCAGGTAGGTAATACACAGGCTAAAACACCCACAGTTCCATGAAGAATCTCAATCAGCCTAACATTCTCATTACCAGGATTTCCAAATGTGATCGGGGCACATGGGACTGATCACAGTGGAGTTTGATCAAACATTATTTGGAAAATGTACCTCTACTCCTGATGAATAATCAGACACAGTGTCTTCATCAAATATTTGACCTTTGTCAATATCTCGTTGGTCAGACACAGGTTCAAGGGATATGACATTCCCTGCAACTGACCCAACAAAAAAGAGGGCTATATGGAACATACCTATGGCACACATGGAGGACAAATGTATGCAATGACCATCCTTTACCTGAAATGAAGTGACCACTGCATCCTGCCACTGGTTCTGAGAAGGAGCTTCCCCCTGGAATGCCATCAGAAACAGGGCGATGGGCATTTTGCTGGAGAGCCAACTCTTCTGCAGGGGTTAGGTCTGGACCGCATGGACCTCCACCTGTTTTTTGCTTGTCTGCCTTCTTATTAGATTTAAAATTAATGTTTTTTATATTATATATGATTCTTTATGTCAACAATTCTTTAAATAGTTATATACCAATATTTACCAGTTTGAAGTATATTCTTGTACTTCACTTTAACCTGTTCCCATGTTCTCCTTGTGCTCACGTTTGATCTGGAATTATGACATATTAAATAATAATTAATCTGACATATAGGAAATGAAACGCTGCATTCAGTAAGTACAATGCACAGTACTTAGCGTTTAATTAGTCGGCCACTTTTTTCCAGCCGTCTTTTCTGGTCTGGGCTGCTTTTTCAGTGTTACCCCTTGTGCATATTAAATCTTGAAATCCTTCATGTCCTTTGAATAAAAGGTCTTGAGCCGCGTGTGTGAAAAAAAAATGCGGCCGTTCTTTTGTCATTTTGTTACAGCCTATCAAAGACTTGCTGATCATGTTTTCTAGACTCAATATATATGGGCTTTTCACTCAGCGCAGGCACACGCATTCATCTCATATGATTAGATCCAGCTACACTAATCTAATACACGGCTGCATTTGAAAAACCAACCTATCCCGGATGAGTGTCACCGGCATTAACTCATCCAAGATGAGGCACCTGATCTCGGATGATTTAAATGACGTACGAAAAATACCCCCTTGGGCTCAATAAAAGTTAAGATTTTAATAATTTGGTGAACTCTGCTGGCTATTTTTTAACCCAAAGTTAAGGAGTAATGTTTTATTGGGGAACGTGATTGCATTCACATTTAGTTAGGTGGGAGGCTCAGTTTGACAGTTGTCTCCAGTCTTTTCTGTTGCAGGAACAGCTAATTTGAATTAAAATTCTGTTGCTAGCTTATAACAAAATAAACAAAAAAACAAAAAAAAAAATTAAGTAATGTTTTTTGTAATGTTGTATGTTTGACGAGGACAAAAGAAAGAAAAGGGGTACATTTACTATGTAGGACAGTCATTGGCTGGTTAATAAAATTTACAGTTGCATTATCAGTGTTAATAATCATTGCTCTAATAGTTCTATGTTCATTTAGCACATAGAAAAGGTGTTAATTTAAAGTTTAAGAATCTTAATTACATTTGCACAGACTGTTAAGTTAAAATATTGCAAATGTAACATAACTTTTCTATACAATGCAGTTAAGTATTTTAATGTATTTTTGTGAAAATGCCTTATACCTTATGAACTTATATATATAGGGTGGTCCAGATCTATCTATCTAACTATGCAATTATTGCTTTCCATTGCATTAAAAGTTGCATAGTTAGATCTGGACCACCCTGTATATATATATATATATATATATATATATATATATATATATATATTTGCAGCTGGAGATCCACAAAGGGAGAAAATGAATCACGTATCATGAAGTAGTTTTTATTCCTGAGGTCTCAGACCCTACCAGGGGCCTTCATCAGAGGATAATGCTTAGACTTACAAGAATCAAAGGCAATATATAGCAAAAATTACGTGGTTGGGTTCGGCGAGGGGGGGGCTAAGTAAATGTGAAATCGGGGTGGGGGGGGGTATTGGTTGTAAAGTTTTATTTATTATGAACATGTTCTTCTTAAGTTTGCATATGCTGGATTTATGTTCAAATGTCTGTTGATGGGGTTCTCATTTGATAGCCAAGATTCAGCCTGCTCTCTGGCACTTTTGGTACTGGTCTTAAATCTTACTTGTATATTGTCCCAGTTAAATGTATGTCCTGTTGATTTAGTATGCGTATAGATCAGTGATAGTGAGTCCTTTCTTCTGACGGCATTGCGATGTTCCTGTATATGTGTTGCGATTCTTTTTGATGTTTGTCCTATGCATACCGCTGGGCAAGAACTGCATGGAATACTATGAACTGCGTTTCGTGTTTCTGCTGTCGATTTCTTGTCAAACCACTGGTAAGCCTCAAACATAGGAAGAACAGACTTTGTCAATAAACAGTTTTTAAAAGTCTGTCCAGTTCTATAACAATTTTCTTTGGACAAAGAAGACTAAAATTAATACCAGAATGTTGAAAAGAAATAGGTATGGAGAAGTTGCGAAATGGCACATAATCCGATGAATACTACATCATCTGTGAAACATGGTGGAGGCAGATTTATGGCCTGATCATGCATGGCTGTGAATGGAAGTCAGTCACTGGTGTTTATTGATGATATGACTGCTGACAGAAGAAGCAGGATGAATTGTACAGGGCTATACTATCTGCTCAGATTCAGCCAAATGCTGCAAAACAGATACTTCACAGTACAGATAGACCATAAGCCAAAACATACTGTGACAGCAAACCAAGTGCTTTTCAAGGCAAAATAGTGGAACATTCTTCAATAGCTAAGTCAATCAACTGATCTCAACCCAATTAGACATGCATTTCGCTTACTGAAGACAAAACTTATAGCAGAAAGTACAATGAACAAGCAACAACTGAAGACAGCTGCAGTAAATGCCTGGAAATGCTTCACTAGGGTGGAAACCCAGCACTTAGAGATGGCCATAGGTTCCAGACTTCAGGTGATCATTGACTATAAAGGATTTTCAACCAAATATGGAAAATTATCATTATATTTATGATTACATTAGTTTGTCCGAGAACTTTTGAGCCCCTGAAAATAGGGAGACCGTGTATGACAATTTATGTCTTTCCTATTTTTATTGAACCCCGTGGATTAAAACTGAATGTCTATACCGGAATCACATCTTGACTGCTTCATATCAAATCCATTGTGGTGGTGCACAGAGCCAAAATTAGGAACATTATGTCACTGTCCAAATACTTTGTTACTTTGTTCATCAACTCCGGGGGCGGGCACCTAGGCACCCGCTATTGTGACGATGCGGGTTTGCTCCATGCTCCCATCTTCCTTCGGGGAGCTCTTGAACCCTATACCATCAGTAATGTCACCAATGAGCTAGGCAGTGAGGTACAACAATGATGCAAGGGGATGGTGCAAAAAGTGCCAAAGTGATTTTATTTAAAAACAGCAACAACACAATGTCTAAATTAATAAAGTGCAGTGTATCAAAAGTCTTCATTAAATAAACAATCCATAAAAACAAGTGAAAAGGTGGAGGTTAAGATTCATTAGAAAAAAAATCCTTTAAAAACAGCAAGGTTAAAACAATGGCTGGAAGCTGTCTTTTTTAAAATCAACCTTTCTACTGGTGACTCCCCTGCTTCTCTTATCCAGGCTATGCACCAGGGGAGTCACCCTACGTGCAGCTGACCTTCTTCGGCTCGACTGGTCTGGTGGCCTCCTGATCCCTGGCTTCGTTCAGCCCCTACCAGACCAAGACTTGGCTTTCCCCAACAGCCTGGACGCTCACGCTGGGGATTCTACTCCCAAATCTCCGACTCCCGCTGCCTTTCCTGCGGCGAGCCAACCTTCTCCTGGTCACTCCTGCTCCCAACAAGTGCTCAGCAGGAGCGACCACTACCATCGGCCCTCGGATGCCAGCTTTTTAGGACACAATGCCTCAATGTTAATTTCTTTTCCAGATTGTTACACTATTATGAATTACTTTATCATCTAACTTACATCCTATAAACCATGTTTTTTCGAATTTATGTTTGCATATTGTTTGGGATATTTTTCTCTTTTTTGTTTATTGGATGATTCTTTTTTTTCTGGATTTTTTTAAATGCAGCTTTTTTTTCATTTTCTTTTTTTAGTCATTCATTATCAGCTCTTGCCACTCTTTTTCTTTTTCTGTTACAATCTAAAATTCAATAATCTTGAATAGATCATTCGCTTATCTTAACATACCATTATAACTGACTGCGTTGAAGGGCGAGTTAGCACTGAGAGTGTCATGGGGTGGTACAGAGGATATGAGCAAAAGGATTAATGATTCGGCAAGTGGTTTGGAGGGGAGTGGTCAAGGCTGAATAACGCGGACACGATGGAAAACTTTTTTAATATAATAGATAGATATGCATGGGAGGCAGCTAAAGGGCTTGAGTAAGGGCAATTCCGAATCAGAGCAGAATGTGGCAGAGTGCATTGACTCTTTTTCTCCCTTTTCTGCAGACCAATCACGGGAGATTCCACCTGGCCCTCTTGACATCACTTCCGGGTCCAAGCCTATTACCCTTACTCAAGCCCTTTGGCTTGAGCCTATTGTTGAAGACCCTTATGAGCCCAACCCCTTTGACCTCACTTCCTGTCTTCCCCTTTAAAAGCCACCACCTTTTCCCTATTCCCTCAGTTCTGTTTTGGACTCGGTTTTGTGCACAACAGTGCTATCATTTACGACAATTTGCAGCCAGGAATCCAAATATACGAGTGGCTGCCCCAAACCTTGCTATGGATGTTTGTGGAGTTTGTGACAGTGGCGTAGTTGGCAGGATGGAAAGGTCCTGGAAGAGAAGGGGACAGGACCTGCAATGTACCCAGGTGGGAGCGCACCGGAGCTGAGTTTTCAGGTGGGGAGGGTGTCCCATGGTTGGGCGAGACCTGGTAGGAACTCTGCTCCTGGCACGCTTCACTAGACAACCTAGGCAGGCCAGGGAGTTTGCGGGAGGGGCTCACAGAATTGGGCTGCTCCGGAGGGGGGAGGCGAAAGGGGTTTATTATGCTCTCTCAGAGGAGAGTGCCCGCCTCCCTGTGAAGCCAGAGCCCCGATTTCCACATGGGGTGCCCCAGACTAGCAGGTGACTACTGTAAGAAACTGGAGGTTGGACCCAGAGCGGCCAACTCCTCAACAAGCCTGGTCCTTATGGGCAAGGGTAGGGCAGTGGCTACGGCCACAGGAGAACAAGCCCTACCAAGTAATAGAGCAGGTGGCCTGCTACCTGCTCCTGAAAGCACTACCCCGTGGCTTCACCCAGCCGGTCTGGGATAAACAGTTTAAGAACATGCCAGAGCTCATAGAGCTCCTGGAGACACAAAGGACGGCCTCACAATCTGAGGGAGGAGAACCGTCCCTTAGTCAAACTCAGCCGGAGTACGTCCCAAAACCTAGCCCCACCACCCCCCGTACAACCCAGAGCTTGTGCCAACGTTCCCGGAGTTGCGGGCGCGCAAACCGCTTGGGAGCGAGGAGGAATGCAGGTGGAGGGGGAGGAGGGGTTGGTGTGCTCTGACTAACCCGTTGGCAGTTCCACACACAGGCGTGGTGATCGTAAACGGGTATAAGACCACAGTCTTGTTCGATTCCGGCAGCAACATTACCATTGTTGCCCGCCAGTTTGTGCTGCCGCAACAGTGGTTAAAGATTAAGACCAGTATAACCTGTGTCCACGGAGAAATCCGCTGATACAGGTCCGCCAATCGTGTCATCAGTTACGGAGGATCGGTACGTAAATTAACCGTGGCCGTTCTCCCGAATCCACCACATCTGGTGATACTGGGGCGAGACTGGTCTAAAATGAAAAGTGGTGAAACACATACCACTCCTGGGTTTAACTTAGGCCTAGCTGTAGACGGGGGTGAGCTGTCTCAAGCTGCCTCCACGGCGTGTAACCAGCCGACAGAGAGAGACGGAGTGGCCTCCCTGAGTGACGTGGCAACTCCTGGACCATCACGTGTCTATACGTCATTCACCAGCGCCGAGACGGAACGGGAGGAAACCACGCCCCTTGAGGTTGGCCCAGACCCTCTCTCCCTTTTGCAGTTTTAATTTAGAGAGCAGTGGAAAGACGATTCCCTTAAGTTTACCAAAAATGCAGTGGTCCTGGTCAATGGCCAGCGCATTCACCAGTCGATGCCACAGGGTCCTCACTTTGTGTTAGAAAATTACCTTCTATATCACCTAGCAGAGCATGATGGGCAGGAGTGGAGGCAACTGCTAATCCCGCGGACCTTCCGGTGACAGGTCTGTGAGTTAGCACACGACCACCTCCTAAGTGGCCATTTGTGCACCGAGAAAACCCTGGAGCAGATCAAGCTCCGCTTTTATTGGCCGGGAATCAATGAGGAGATTCGTCGCTTTTGCACTTCCTGCCCGGAGTGTTAATTGTGACAAATTCCTAGGAAGGACCGCGCTCCTCTCATTCCTATTCTCCTAATTGATGTTCTCTTTCACAGAATTGGGGTTGATGTAGTCGGACCCCTGGAGCCCTCAGCCCGAGGACACAAGTACATTTTAGTCCTCGTATACTATGCTACCAAATACCTCGAAGCTGTTCCGATGCGCTCAGCTACTTCTAAAGCCATCGTACAGGAATTAGTAGGGGTCTTTGCGTGTGCCGGCATCCCTAAGGAAGTCCTGACGGACCAAGGGATGCCTTTTACCTTGGAGTCATTCAAAGAGATTGCCAAGTTACTTAAAATAAAGCATCTAAAGACCGCGGCATATCATCCTCAAACCGACGGTTTGGAAGAGAGATTCAATCAGACTCTCAAACAAATGCTTCATAAGGTGGTCAGCGAGGATGGAAGGAACTGGGATCAGTTCCTCCCCCTTGTCCTTTTTGCCAATCGGGAAGTCCCACAAGCCTCCACGGGATTCTACCCGTTTGAGTTATTGTATAGGCGACAACCCCGGGGCATATTAGATATCTTAAAAGAAGGATGGGAAGATGAGGCTCTTCCCTCTACAAACATATTGGAATATATATATATAATCGCAATTACACGATAGATTTGGTAAAATTCAGCCCCTCCTTAAAAGTCACATGGATGAGGCACAAGCAGCACAGGTCTGATATTACGACTGTGGCACGTCTCTCCGGGAGTTCCGCCCGGGAGATCGCGTCATGGTCCTAGTACTTACCTCTCACTCTTAAGTTACTTGCCCATTGGCAAGGTCCCTACGAAGTTAAGAAGAGGAAAGGACTTGATAACTATTTGGTGAGTCAACCCAATCGTCGACCGAGGGAGTGGGTTTATCATGTAAATCTGCTGCAACCATGGAAGTGCAGGGATCCCTAACCCTCCTCCGGTCAGCCCTGCCCGCTCTTTGCTCACACGCCTAGCCTTAACTTCGGTCCCAGACAGTGATGGGAGCTGGAAACAGTTATCCTGTCCGTCCCGGAAGTAGTGAGTGAAAACCACGGAAGGACCTCTCTGGTTGAGCACGACATTGTGACAGAGCCCAAGGTTATACTCTGAGAATGTCTATCATCTTACCGAGGCAAAAAGAGCTGAAGTGGAGCTTGAGATCAAGCATATGCTGGAACTAGGAGTAATCAAGGAAAGTCATAGTCCCTGGTCCAGTCCCATTGTATTGGTTGCCAAGCCTGATGTGAGTTGGAGGTTTTGCAACGACTTCCGTCAACTTAATCAAGTCTCCCAATTTGATGCCTATCCAATGCCACGAGTGGATGACCACCTCAAGAGGCTTGGACAAGCTCAATATTTGACCATGCTGGACATGACAAAGGGGTACTGGCAGGTTCCTTTAACGGACTCCGCGAAGTTTAAGACCGCGTTTAGCACCCCTAGCGGACACTGGCAGTAGGTAGTATTGTGTCCTTCTATTTGGGTTACACGGGGCTCCAGCAACCTTCCAGTGTCTGGTGGACAAATTGCTCATGCCTCATAACTCGTACAATGCTGCCTACCTGGATGATGTGATCATCTATTCCAGCACATGGATGGAACACCTACAGCAGGTAAAAGCAGTATTGTGGACACTTGGTGAGGCCGGGTTTCGGATTAATCCCAAGATATGTTCTTTAGATTGAGCGAAGACAAGTATTTAGGCTACCTGGTGGGTCGGGGTACCGTGAAGCCACAGTGCTCCAAAGTAGATATTTTGAAATGGCCCCGTCCGCAAACCAAGTGGCAGGTCCAAGCCTTTCTTGGGTTAGCGGGGTACTACCGCCGGTTTGTACCCCGGTTCACAGAGAGAGCGGCACCCTTAACTGATTTGACAAAGAAAAGGGCCCCAAACATTGTGGTATGGATTAAAAAGACAGGCGCTGCATTTAGTGACTTTGAGCAGGCCCTTACGTCCGCACCTATTTTGAAAGCACCTAACTTTTCTTTACCTTTCATCCTCCAGATGAACCCTTCCGACATAGGGCTGGGGCCTTGCTGAGCCAAAGCATCGATGGTGTGGAACACCCCATCATGTTCTTGAGCCAGAAACTGTTGGACTGGGAGACCAGGTATGCGTCGGTGGAGAGGGAGGCATTGGTGATTAAATTGGCAATTACTCAGCTGAGGTACTTACCAATTGGGCTGGGAATTCACCCTTGTCACGTACCATGCACCTTTACAGTGGATGGCCCTGCACAAAGAGTCGAATCCGCGTGTCACCCGGTGGTTTCTTGACCTCCAGCCGTACAAGTTTTTGCTCATTCATCGTCGGGGCTCTCTTCCCACCAACATCGATGCTCTTTCTCGGGTTCACAACCTCTCGGTCTTGGCGGGGGGGGGGGGGGCAGTGGGGGGGCCTTGTCACACACGTGTGCATGGGAGGCAGCTAAAGGGCTTGAGTAAGGGCAATTCCAAATCAGACCAGGATGTGGCAGCATGCACTGACTCTTTTTCTCCCTTTTCTGCAGAACATTCACGGGAGATCCCACCTGGCCCTGTTGACATCATTTCCGGGTCCAAGCCTATGGAAGAAGACCTTGCCGACTCTGGCCCCTGAGATGTCACGTCCATGCTCAAGCATATGGTTGAACATCCTTATGAGCCCAACCCCTTTGACCTCACTTCCTGTCTTCCCCTTTAAAAGCCTCCACCTTTTCCCTATTCCCTCAGTTCTGTTTTGGACTCGGTTTTGTGCACAACAGTGCTATCATTTACGACAATTTGCAGCCAGGAAACCAAATATACAGGTGGCTGGCCCAAACCTTGCTATGGATCTTTGTGAAGTTTGTGACAATGGATATATTTTGTGAGGATATTCTGATCTCTTTTAGGACCCACCCCAACAGAACAGCATGCTGGAGCATGCTTGCCGCATCTGTGGATGACTGCTTCGCCACTGCTGAGGCAACCACAGGTTTACAGCAGAGCACCATAGAAACAACTATGAGCTGATCGGAATTGCAGTATACGCGCCTGTCACTGATGGGTGATGCAAGGGACATTATAAATGCAGGGAACAGTATACAGTAACTTGGCCGTTGACCTGGCCCTGACTATGCCCGTTTGGCTGCAATAAATAACCCTGCTGTTCCTGTTTCAAGTTGAATAAAGATGGTTTTGCTAAAGTACTGAGACTCAGCCTCATGTTTTGAGGTGCAAGACAGGGACTCACGTGTCACAATATATAAATTAATTTGGTTGTTCAGTGGTAGGCATGGGTCAAAAGCAGAAGTACAACAAGTATGAAAATGTAGCACGATGTAACATTTTGATGCATTTAGGGACTTAGCTAACTGAGTTGGAAGTTTGTGCATTTTACATTTTTAGTTACTTCATCAAGGAGTTAGATATCATATTTTTGTTTATTAATTTTTTTTGTAACAATATGCAATTTTTGTATAATATATGCAATTACATGAATTCTTAGACAACATTAAATACATGCTTTTTACCACTATTTTACAATATCATGTAGCTGAAAACATAGCCCATATAAATTTGTGGTGGCTCAGTAGCTTTCATGGACAGCAGAGTCCAATTCAATAGTTGTAAAAATTACATTGATTGATGTGCTAGTGCTAGTTGTCAAGGGTCTGTGACTAAAAGCAAAGCACATCAAAAAGTCCATGAAAATATCTAAGATTACTCATGTCACATGATGCACATGTCAAGTGTTATGCTCACAATGTCCAAAACACATGCATTTTTACAAAAATACTCTTATATAAACCATTCTGCAAAACATTCTTTGAAATGAAAATGTAATGTGCTCAGATGCTCCTGAGTATTTGACTTGAAGACACACCTTTCCATCTCATTCATTGGTCAGGAGTTCAGCTCAGTAACATGTTATTCATTGTCTAACATTGTTATTCATGTAATATTCACATAAACTGTGCATTGAAACACATGTAAAGCTACAAATGAAAAGTTAAAGAAAACAGAGGGAAAACATCAGGAGCAGTATATGCCTAATTCTTGTGCATACCTGAGATGTTTAATCAAGCAAACAGTCAATTCCCCCCATGCAGTTTCATAGACTGCTGCTAAAAATTCAGAGGTGTCTCAGTTGTGGCTTACCACTATGTAATATAAATGCAACAACAGGAGATAGGTCTACAATTCAAATGCTCATTCAAGTGCATTCCATTCTCATTCATGAGAGCACTTTCTGGAGGTAGATTACAAGATACAAGTAACATTGTCCAATGTTGGTCACCATAGACCATATTATATCAGAAGCCTTGTTATTTCCATTCTGCATTAAAACACAAGATTACATTTTTTTCTTCAGTATTCCTTTAATGGCAACTGAGGGAATTTTTATGAAATATTCACCATAGATCTCAGACTGCAGTGATTTAGGGTAGCATGCTATTTGTGTTCATATTCTGACTATATTTCAATTATTTCTGCATTAACAAAAAATGTAGCAATGTGATTTCTTGTTTTCTGGCAACATATTCATCTGTTGAGATCATCAGGCTGTTTTTAGTCTCTTCATTTGCAGACAGACCACTTCATCCTAGAAAGGCTATAAAGTTGCAAATTTCTGATGAGCAGACAGAGGGGTGAATAATAATGTATTAATTAGTGCCTATCCTTCACACCTGTGTCTCCTCATCCTAAACGAGCTCCCTATTTGCACTCTGAATATAGTAAATGCTCTGATGCTATAATCTCAAAAGCAGTTCAAATTTGTAGTAATATTTTAGTTAGGGCAGGTCATTTTTAATACAGATACGGGTCAACGTGTAATTAGCAATAATGTAACAATTACTAATCTGCAGTCAAAGTCACAGTCGAGGTTTATTTTCAAACTGCAGCAAGAGAATTTAAGAGGATCTTGCAAGTCAGACAGTGTTTTGTATGCTGCTTTTGTCCAAGCTGTTAAATACACCAGTATACTGAAAGCACAGTCATCCCTTCATTTAGTCCTAGCAAGTGCATTATAGACATTGATAGGCAAGGAGTATGTATGTGAATCCTTATTCTGACTGTCATCCACTCAACAATCACTGAAGAATGCACAAGTGGTTAACTAGGTCTGAAATATCAAACGCAACTGTTTAGGAATTCAGTTTTCTCATTTTAAAATCCAACATAAAAACATTAAGAACATCATGTCTAGTGAAGTAAACTCTGAGTATTCCAATTGCTTTTTCACACAGTGTCAGTTGGTGTTGTATAATAATTCCAGAGCGATACTGGGGAAGAAAATTGCAGTTTATGAAATACTACACTGTGTGCTGTCAAGTAAGAACTATTGCAAGGCAGTTTTTGATGGCCACGTGACGGTCAGCATGCTTGCTTTTCAAGAAGTCTTAGATTAATTCCCACCCATTACATTCCCCATATTTATTTATTTTATTTTACAAATTAGTTTAAAACAAATCAACTCCCACACATGAGAAAAAGAGCTAGGTCAGCAAAGTATCACTTTAATAATAGTAAAAATATGTAAATAAATATATGAATAAAAATAGATCGAATAGAAAAATAGGGGAGAAAATTCACTTCCTCAATTTAAATGCTAATTCTAAAATGTTATTTATCAGATCCTGCCAGGTTTATAAAAAAAAATTTGTACAGATCCTCTAAGTGAGAATTTTATTTTTTTCCAATTTTAGATAATATATAACATCAGTTATCCACTGACTTAAAAGAAGTAAGTTAGGATTCTTCCTGTTGAGCAAGATAAGTCTACATGCCAATAGTGTAAAGGCAATTACAGTTTGTTTGTCCTTCTTGCCTCGCATTTCCTTTCACCCTACACTTACCCAGATCTTTGTAGACATGGAACACACATGCAATGCATGTATTCCAAATAACGATATACTGTATTATTTACCCTATACAACTCCAGGCACTTCACCTCACATGCAGATAAGTAGCCTTGGCTTGAACTGGGAGAACTTTTTGCCCAAGTTGAGCTCCATCAAAGAGGGGATGGGATAGCAGGCTGCTTGTTGCTTGTGCTGATCGGCAAATTTACAAAACAAAAGACGCTGATGGAGAGGTTTGCGAGTTTTTTTGAAGGCTTCAGGAATTCAAGTGTTAAAAGGGTTGATAGTGAAATGAAAATAGTACATGGTCCATACAGTGCCTTAATGCCGACATGGGAGGAGAAGCTTACAGCAGAGATCACAAGGGCTGGTTTTTTATGCATCTGACCCTCATCAGATTGAGTGCCAGTCCTATAAAATGCAAAACATCAGACTGCTGGAAAGAAAATAAGTTCCAAAAAAGAAAACAAAAGATGGCACTCTGAAAATAAAAAAGTAAATAGTAAAAAAAGTAAATTTACAGAGTCTTGCTTTTTTGGGAAGATGAGAAGATGTGAAACACTGACCAAGTCCACTTGCCTCTGTTAATTGGGAAAATGTGTCCATAATTTCTGATATTGAAGCCAATAACAGATCAGTAAAAAAAGAAAAAAAATGAATGAAAGAATCTTATTATACCAAAACAACATTAAGTGCTGCTTACACACCTCCACACTATTATGTAGGGTGGTGGGAATGGGTCAGTTAAATTATATGAGAAAGGCTGTTGGCATTTTTTGTTGTGTTCAACTAGGATGTCAGAGTTATAAATATACAGTGAATTAAAAAATGTTTGGACCCCTTCACTTTCTGGATACTTTATTGTGTTGTAGATTTATTTTTAAATGGAAAAATTGCCACTTTTGCCATTCACTCTATATTCAATAAATTATAATGACAAAGTGAGAAAATGTTTTCAGAAAAGTTTGCAAATGTATTAAAAATAAAAAACCTGAAATCTCTCATTCATGTAAGTATTCAGAACCTTTGCTATGGGACAAACTGTGGTAAGGTACACCCTGTTTACTTTAATTATCCTTGAGCTGTCTAGAGCTTGACTGAAGTCCGCCTGCATCAAACTGAATTGTTTGGACATCATTTGGAAAGGCACACTCCTGTGTATGTAAGGTCCCACAATTCAGACTACATGTGAGGACAAAAACCAAGCGAGGAAGTCTAACAAACTC
Source organism: Erpetoichthys calabaricus (assembly GCF_900747795.2). Taxonomy (NCBI): domain Eukaryota; kingdom Metazoa; phylum Chordata; class Cladistia; order Polypteriformes; family Polypteridae; genus Erpetoichthys; species Erpetoichthys calabaricus. The sequence continues at coordinate 42,333,815 of NC_041400.2, read as the reverse complement.
TCTGCAGACTCCTGAGATCAAATTTTAGTAGGGCATAAATCATGGCAAGGATATTAAACTATTTCTAATGCTTTAATTATTCCAAGGAGCACAGTAGTCTCAATAATTGTAAAATGGAAGAAGTGTGTAACCATCAAGACACATCCTAGGGCTGGCCATCCAGCCAAACTGAGTAATCAGACAAGAAGCGCTGTGATCAGGGAGGTGACTAAGAACCTAATGATTACTCCATTGGAACTAGTGTGGTGCTAAGGTGTGATCCGTTACACGGCTGTGCTTGGGTTCTAATCTGGGATCCTGAGGTGTTTTGTCATGTGGTGGATGCAACAATGCACTGTATCGGTACATGCTCCCAACCTCAACTGTAAAAGAGCTTCAGAGGTCCCCTGCTGCGATGGGAGAACCTATTGGAAAAGGATAACTTTCTTAACAGCACTCCATGAATTGGCCATTTAGGGTAGACTGGCTAGACAGAAACCACTCCTAAATAAATGACATATCACAGTTTAAATGACTCTGACAGCTAAAGGAAAAAGATTCTCTGGTCTGATGAAGAACTCCAAGCGCTGCTCCTTATCTGCCTAATACCACCCCAGTGTTGAAGCATGGTGGAGGCAGTGTCGTGCTATGGGGGTGCTTCTCAGAGGCAGGGACAAGGAGACTAGTCAGAATTGAGAAAAGGATGAATGCAGCCAAATACAAGGAGGTGATTGAAGAAAATCTGCTCCAGAGTGCTGGCAACCACAGACTGGCGAGGGGATGACTCAGATTTCAGCATGACAGTGATCCAAAGCATACTGGCAAGACAATACTAAAGTGTCTTTCTGGACAATTCTCTGTCTATTCTTGAGTGTTCCAGATAAAGACCAGACTCAAATCCCATAGAACATCTGTGTCGAGACATAAGATTGCAGTCTATAGATGCTTTCCCTGCTATCTAGCAGAGCTTGAGAGGATCTGCCAGGAAGAATAGGATAAACTGCCCAATCCAGGTGTGTAAAGCTTGCAGAGACATTGGCCAAGAAGACTTCACACTGTAATCACTGCCAGCGGGACTCCTACAAAGTGTTGAATTAAGGGTTTGACTATTACTGTATATGAATGAGAGATTTCAGGTGTTGATTTTTAATAAATTTGTAAACCTTTCTGAAAGAAAGTTTTACCTATGTTATTATGGGTTATTAACTTTAGATTGATGGGCAAAGATGGCAAATTTATCCATTTAAAATTAAATTGACAACACAAATCAAGTGTACAGAAAATGAAGGAGTCTGAGTACTTTCTGAATCTGCTGTATATTAAAGACTGTCTTGCCATTTGAATTGTCAGCCTTTGCATAAAAATGTAATTAAAAAAGCAATGAAACAACTTTTTTGAAGTGTTGAGTACAAAAATATCCAAAGATTACATATTTCAATATGTACAATTTCATGGAGTATTGCACTCTAAGTTTTATACCTGTAACATATCTTCATATTTTCTAGAGAATAGTATTGCATAAAATTAAGCTTGTTTTTATGTTATGTTTGACAAGTTTTTAAGTGCCAAATTAATTGGGATAATACACAGGGTGCCTTTTTTTGTCAAACAGGTCTTAAGCTATGTTCCAGTAAAAAAAATATATGATATCAGTCCTCCAACCAAAAGACACAGCATACAAAAGCAGTGGAGGAAATACTTATGGAAAGTAATTTAGAATATGTCTATAGGAGAACATTCGAAATGCTATTTAAAACTTTAAAATTGTTAAGTCTAAAAACATGCATCTATTGTAGATCCCTGAACAGACTCACAAAATGGTAAATAATTTAATTGTATTATGCACACTGACAATAAACTTGATTTTGAATTTATTAGTATTACCCACATTGGAATAAGACAAAGCATTAAGAATGTTTACATAAAGACTGGGTGGACTGATTTGATAGCGCTGAAAATGTGATTACATGAAAATAACACATGCTGCTGTTGGAAATATCTCAACCTGAAAGAGACTTTAAGTAAATAATATTCTAAGTATGGGATGAATCTAAAAAAGGACATGAGAAGTCACACAATGCTAGACATGTCTCATGATGGTGACTGCCTTGATAGATAGATAGATAGATAGATATAGTCATATGAAAAAGTTTGAGAACCCCTCTCAGCCTGCATAATAATTTACTTTCAACAAAAAACATAACAATGGTATGTCTTTCATTTCCTAGGAACATCTGAGTACTGGGGTGTTTTCCGAACAAAGATTTTTAGTGAAGCAGTATTCAGTTGTATGAAATTAAATCAAATGTGAAAAACTGGCTGTGCAAAAATTTGGGTACCCTTGTAATTTTGCTGATTTGAATGCATGTAACTGCTCAGTACTGATTACTTGCAACACCATATTGGATGGATTAGCTTGTTAAGCCTTGAACTTCATAGACAGGTGTGTCCAATCATCAGAAAAGGTATTTAAGGTGGTCAATTGCAAGTTGTGCTTCCCTTTGACTCTCCTCTGAAGAGTGACAGCATAGAATCCTCAAAGCAACTCTCAAAAGATGTGAAAACAAATATTGTTCAGTCTCATGGTTTAGGGGAAGGCTACAAAAAGCTATCTTAGAGGTTTAAACTCTCAGTTTCAACTTTAAGGGATGTAATCAGGCAATGGAAGGCCACAGGCACAGTTGCTGTTAAACCCAGGTCTGGCAGGCCAAGAAAAATACAGGAGGGCATATGCGCAGGATTGTGAAAATGGTTACAGATAACCCACAGATCACCTCCAAAGACCTGCAAGAACATCTTGCTGCAGATGGTGTATCTGTACATCATTCTACAATTCAGTGCAATTTGGACAAAGAACATCCGTATGGCAGGGTGATGAGAAAGAAGCCCTTTCTGCACTCACGCCACAAACAGAGTCACTTGTTGTATGCAAATGCTCATTTAGACAAGATTCATTCTGGAATAAAGTGCTTTAGACTGATGAGACAAAAATTGAGTTATTTGGTCATAACAAAAAGCACTTTGCATGGTGGAAGAAGAACACCGCATTCCAAGAAAAACACCTGCTACCTACTGTCAAATTTGGTAGAGGTTCCATCATGCTGTGAGGCTGTGTGTTATTTCAGGGACTGGGGCTCTTGTTAAAGTCGAGGGTCAGATGAATTCCACCCAATATCAACAAATTCTTCAGGATAATGTTCAAGCATCAGTCACAAAGTTGAAGTTATGCAGAGGTTCGATATTCCAACAAGACAATGACCCAAAACACAGTCTCCTGACTTGAATATTATCGAAAATCTATGGGATGATTTGAAGCAGGCTGTCCATGCTCGGTAGCCATCAAATTGAACTGAACTGGAGAGATTTTGTTTGGAAGAATGGTCAAAAATACCTCCATTCAGAATCCAGACACTCATCAAAAGCTATAAGAGGCGTCTAGAGGTTGTTATATTTGCAAAAGGAGGCTCAACTAAGTATAGATATAATATCTCTGTTGGGGTGCCGAAATTTATGCAACTTTGTTAATCCAATAAACTTAATGTCACTGCTGAAATTCTACCTTTTCCATAAGGCATGTCATATATTAAAAAGAAGTTGCTACTTTGAAAGCTCAGCCAATGATAAACAAAAATTCAAAGAAATAAGAGGGGTTCCCAGACTTTTTCATATGACTGTAGATAGATAGATAGATAGATAGATCTTACCCGAATCAAACTGGCCATCACAGTGCTGTAGAAGATGTGAAAGAAGTCTCTACCCACATTAAAGGAATGCAGTCTCCTAAGAAAAAAGACAATGATCTGACTTTTTAAATATAGTTTCTCTGCGTTACGAGACCTGTCCAACCTGTCATTGATATGGACCACCAAGTATTTGTAGAAGTGCACCACTTTACATCCACACCAGGAATACTGACCAGGCACAGAGGCTCTTTTGTGTGGTGTTCCTCTCTCAGCATTGTGTCAGTCTTCAAGTCTGCTGAATATCGGCTTAACTGGTGGCACACTTAACTGGTCCTTAATGTCTTGTTCTGTGGTATTGACAAAGAAGTTATTTACCAAATCAGCTCTCTGTGACTTCCTTAAGATTACAATTTGAAAAAGGCAAAGAATATAATGTAAAATAGGCCATTTCCATTTATTTTACACAACTGTTTTTATTAGGCACATATTATACATCATTATTAATCAGAATATTTTATATCATTACAACAAATCAATACTTTTATATTGTTATTTGGTTTTAAAAGTATGGAAACAAATGGGAGGGGCAATACAAGCCATATATATTTCTTCCATAAATAGATTTTATTTGAAGCTGCAGTAGTGAGGAAAGATTTCAGAGTTCCTTCCTGTGTGTATACACATGATCAGAGCTGTGAATATCTGACTTGAGATGGAATGTCTTTTTCACAACATCTGTTCTTACTGCTAAGCAAGTGTAAAACACACTAGTTAAAGATAAGCACATTTTATAATCCTGTAAAGGTCCAGATTACTCTAGAATGCTGTTATCAGCAGTGAAACATTTGTTACGCTTTAATGATTATCCTTACTTAGTATATTCTTCCAGTTTCACGTTATCTCGCTGTTTTATTAATCTTTCTTGGACCTGCTGTATACAGTATAATACTTTATCCTAAATAAAGAGCTTTACATTTTTATAATTTGTTTTTCATCCACCTACATTTTCTCAAGATATCAAATATTTTAAAAACATTTCTTTCATCCATTTTCTAAACTGGGTTCTTGTATTACTGATTTGTTTTAAGGAAGAAAGACCCAAATAGGATGTCAGTGAATTTCTGGGTACATTAATAACAGGCTTATTTACAGTTTCCAGGCAACTTTTTGTTATATGACAGGAAGCTAGAGTATTTGGAAGGTGAGTGACTAAATTCAGTCTAGGTGCCTAACCACTGTACCACCCTGCCAGTTAGCATTTTATTAGCTTTTTATTCATTTCTAAACTTAATATAGTTAAGCCAATTTCTAGGTTCAAATTGTTACACATCTGACCTCTATAAAATACATTACCATCACCAGTTTAATTACCATTTTCTGGGTTTTACGACATGCAGGAGAGGCGGTAACCATCCAGATCTAGGTCACTATTCTATAAGAAAATGCCCAGGAGTGGCCTAGGTCATCAGTAGTGTCTGTCTATCTCTCTAGGGTATGGGTATTCAAAGATGGCTGCTCACTTAGCTATCACCTCATTGCTCTGCTTCTCTGCATTGGTAAAATTGTATGCATTACATTTCTACTCTTCTTTGCTTCTTGAAGTTTTCTCTTTTCTCTGGTATAATAAAAAATCTTAATATTCTGTCTTAGAATGTGAGGTCACTGTTTACCATTCTGTCTACAAAACTGAGTGCTAATGATCTGTAATAGTGCAATAAGGTGGACATATCATTTTTCAAAAGAAGCACATCTTTTATCTAGAGATGTACAGTGCACTTTGTCCAAGTGCTACCTTGCTGCTGCCTCAGGTTGTTGGTCCACTTGAGAGGGTTTTTGCCTCCATGAGGTGACAACAAAGGTAGGTTCTGCTAGAGTTGGGTGAGCAGGGTGGCAGGAAACTCAATAAATATGCACACATCATATCGAAGTTATTTCTTTATAGACACGGTTAAAAATCATTTGATGGTTTTAAACATATTGTTGGTACTGATGTAAATTCTTATTTGACCCATGTTTTCATCAAACGTTACGGAAAAGTATTATCTTACACTGCTTAACCCATCTGCAAAATAATTTGCTTTCTTTTCTGCACGTCACAAATCTCTTTCTAAACTGATTTATTTTTTATTTCCAGATCACTGTCTTCTCACTGTCTTAATGTATCCTTACTATCAACCTCATTGTCACATCATAGATTTTATATTTGAAACTGCCACCTTCCACTTCTGAACTACAGACCTGTGTGTTGGCAATTTAACTTTTTTCCATTACAGTGCACTGAATTCATTGAATAACAGTCACTCTACCAAACTGAATGAATTTTTCAATGTAACAATATTATTGGAATGAACTCAAGAGAGCCCATCCTTTAATATCTAACTCCGAATATGAATCAGATAGATAGATAGATAGATACTTTATTAATCCCAAGTGGAAATTCAAATACTCCAGCAGCAGTATACTGATAAAAAACAATATTAAATTAAAGAGTGATAAAAATGCAGGTACAACAAACAATAACTTTGTATAATGTTAACGTTTACCCCCCCGGGTGGAACTGAAAAGTCGCAAGGGTGCAGTACTCCGAGGTGAGAGTGGGTTAGGGTGGTCAAGCCTGTTAAAGAAGTTGTTCATCTGGTTTGCTCTCTCCACGTCTCTCTCGACGGTGGCACCCCGCTTCGAGCTGCAGCCAGTGATGATCTTCATCCCATCCCACACTTCCTTCATGCTGTTATTTTTCAACTTCTGCTCCAGCTTTCTCCTGTACTGCTCCTTCGCCTCCCTTATGCGCGCGATTGAGCTCATGCTGATCACCGCCTTTAAAAGCCCTTTTATTCTGGTTCAAAAGGCCCTTGATGTCACTTGTAATCCATGGCTTGTTGTTAGCACAGCAGCTAACTGTTCTTACTGGAACTACAATGTCCATACAGAAGTTAATGTAGTCAGTAGTGCAGTCAACAACCTCCTCAATGTTCTCACTATATGATCCCTGCAGGGTATCCCAGTCCGTAGTTCCAAAGCAGTCTCTCAGAGCCTGCTCTGCCTCAGGGGACCACTTCCTGAATGAGCGTGTGGTTGTAGGTAGTTCCCTCACTCTTGGTTTGTAGTGAGGCTGAAGCTGAACCAGATTATGATCTGCTTTCCCAAGCGCAGGCAGCGGGGTGGCGCTGTATGCGTCTTTAACGTTTGCATACAGTAGATCAATAGTCCTAATTCCCCGGGTGTTACAATCCACATACTGGGAGAAGGCAGGTAATGTTTTGTCCAGTGTCACATGGTTAAAGTCTCCAGCGATTAGCACAAGCGCCTCAGAGTGCTGCGTTTGAATCCTGACATTACTAAGGTTTGGGCTGAGCTCAAAATATTTATTGTAATTGTACTGTAAACCATTTATCAGATGGCAAGTTAAGTAAATTACTAGTTTTAAATAGCAGCAAATGCAAATCTTTCTTTTCTATATCCTCCATTAAGACTAAGGCAGACACTCCTTCTAACAATCTGCCAGAAATGAATAAGTGCTTTGCTGACTTTTGCCCCAAACTTATTGCTTTAGTCTCTTCCCCATTACTCCTGAAGCAATATATTCTGTATAACTTCCAAAACTTTCTCAAAGTAACATTGAATTCCTAAATTCTTAGCTTACCTTGGAAGAAATTAATCAACTCTCAGGGTTCGGACAGGATTCAACCTGAATTGATCTTAATATTCTGGTTACAGCTCACATAGCTATTACATCTTTTGTTTTCATCTTGTGAGGTTTCTGAATTCTTTTAGGGCCCCCCCCCAACACCCCCAACACCCCCAACACCCCCAAATGGGATGTAACACCGAAGCGCACCTGCCGCATTTGTGGAGTACTGCTTCTCCATTGCCGAGGCAACCATAGGTTCGCAGCACAGGAGCAGAGCGCCACAGAAACAACTACAAGCTGATCAAGATGCAAGCGACGTTATAAATGCAAGGAACAGTATAACTTGGCCACTGACTATGCCCATTTGCTGTGTCTGTGTATAGGAGAGCTGTAGCTTCTGCTGCAATAAATAACCCTGCTGTTCCTTTTTCAAGTTGAGTCAAGCTAATTTTGCTAAAGTACTGAGACTCAGCCACGTGTTTTGGGGTGCAAGACTCATGCATCACAATCTGCTTCAATGAAATCACATTTTCACTTTCATATAAACTCTGCCAGATTCTTCCTGTTATAAGCCACTTTCTTTGATAAATTCCCAGGCCAAATTACTGGCCAATTTTGCAGCTACTCATCTTCAAACTGTAATACACAAGCTTGGTGATCCAGATCAGACTGTTCCCATTTTGCTGCAGATATCTTTTGCCAACTGTTACATATCAACTGGGATTATACCCCAGCTACACACGAGGCAGCGTTTTCATTAGATGTTGAGAAGGCTTTTGACAGAATGATTTGACATTATTAGAAGAAAGTTTTGCAGGTGATGGACTTCGGAGATCTCTTCATTAAAGATTAAGTTTGATATTTTTCAAGTCAAAGATATTCCATTACAAACATTTTTTATTAGTTTTCAGTGAAAAGTCAAGCAAAATGACGCCTTTTATTGGCTAACTAAAAAGATTACAATATGCAAACTTTGAAGGCAACTCAGGCCCCTTCTTCAGGCAAGATGTAATCTTTTTAGTTAGCCAATAAAAGGTGTCATTTTGCTTGACTTTTCACTACATTCATAATGGTTAACACGGTACAACACCCTAGTACTATTATACATACTATACATACATAGCAAGTCCTGGTATTTTATAATGAAAGTTATGGGATATGGAACACTCAGAAAACTAAGGCCTAAAAACTTCAAATATTTCCACTTGTCACACACGTGCGCATGGGAAGCAGTCTAAGGGCTTAAGTGGGAGTAAAACACAGAGTGTGTGGTTAATTCATTGTACTAATGCCTCTTCTCCCTCTCCTGCAGACCTCCAGATGACAGTCCCACCTAAACCTCCTCCCATTTAGGGCAGCATTTCACAATCCTGTTGACCTCACTTCCACCCAAAGACACACCTCTTTCTTTCCCTTAACTACAAAGATGGAACACTTTCCTTAAGTTTCAGTCATTGTTATGACTCAGTGCTTTGTGATTACTCATTGTTTTGAGTTATCATTTTGCACAAACACCACTATACAGGGTGGAATGCCCAAACTTTCATATTGTTTCTTATCTCTTATTACACACTCTTCAAGCCACGAAAGTTGTTGAACACTAATCCATGTCTTGAAATTACACACACATTGCAAAAAAGATTGTACATGTCATTTTCAAACAAAAAAACACCAATATTATGTATAAGATATAGCCATTTTAAAAAGAGACCTACTGTGCTAACTAAATCAGAATTTACAGTATCTTCCATTGCAACAACCTTTCAACACAATGGTGTGGTCTTTCATAGTATACTGTTCATGTTTCATGCTTAGTATGCGTTGGTTTACTTCTGTGTTTATTTAAGAACACCATCCTGGAAGACCCCTTCTCTCACACAAGCAAATAGAAAACTTATCTTTACCTTAAGAAAAACAGTACCAGGAAATGAAATAAAACGATTATTTACAGATCAGTTCTATTGTCACAAAAATGTGTCGGAAAAGTGGAAGACATGTTTTCTTAATATTGAAAATTTTGCTGCTTTAAAAAGGACATATTTGTTAGGTTTTCAGGCTTTTATTTTGCGGTTTTGCCCCCCCGCCAAATAGCCAATCCTGATGTTTTATAATGTACCCTATGTATTTTTTGAAATGTATAGAAAATGTTTAACTTTAGAACACAATTTCACATTCAAATGCATATACAGTGATCCCTCGCTATATCGCGCTTCGCCTTTCGCGGCTTCACTCCATCGCGGATTTTATATGTAAGCATATTTAAATATATATCGCAGATTCTTTGCTGGTTCGCGGATTTCTGCGGACAATGGGTCTTTTAATTTCTGGTACATGCTTCCTCAGTTGGTTTGCCCAGTTGATTTCATACAAGGGACGCTATTGGCAGATGGCTGAGAAGCTAGATTGCTTACTTTTCTAACTCTCTTGCGCTGAGTTTCTCTGATCCTGACGTAGGGGGATTGAGCAGGGGGGCTGTTCGCACACCTAGACGATACGGACGCTCGTCTAAAAATGCTGAAGGATTATCTTCACATTGCTATCTTTTGTGCAGCTGCTTCCTGAAACGACATGCTGCACGGTGCTTCGCATACTTAAAAGCTCGAAGGGCACGTATTGATTTTTGACTGAAAAACAAACTCTGTCTCTCTCTCTCTCTTTGTCTGCTCCTGACGGAGGGGGTGTGAGCTGCCGCCTTCAACAGCTTTGTGCCGCGGTGCTTCACATACTTAAAAGCCAAACAGCCCTATTGATTTGTTTGCTAGAGATTGTTTTCTCTATCTATGTGACATTCTGTGCTCCTGACACACACTCCTTTGAAGAGGAAGATATGTTTGCATTCTTTTAATTGTGAGACAGAACTGTCATCTCTGTCTTGTCATGGAGCACAGTTTAAACTTTTGAAAAAGAGACAAATGTTTGTTTGCAGTGTTTGAATAACGTTCCTGTCTCTCTACAACCTCCTGTGTTTCAGCGCAAATCTGTGACCCAAGCATGACAATATAAAAATAACCATATAAACATATGGTTTCTACTTCGCAGATTTTCTTATTTCGCGGGTGGCTCTGGAACGCAACCCCCGCGATGGAGGAGGGATTACTGTATACCACGTTTGTGAAAAAATAACTTCAACTTGAAAAATGTCAAAATTTGAGAAATGTCAATTCTTTAATATGATCAAGACATTATACTTGCCACCAGTGCATCAGTTCTTTGTAACTGGACCTACCTTACCAATTTCCCATCTTTAGTGAAGCGAGATAAGGTTGAGCTACTGTATGTCTCCTATGCTCTTTATTCTTTCATTAGAACTACTCACACTACTCTTATATGATTCACAGGTGTTTTCTCCTGTAGCTGTTAACAATTCACATCACAAAATTATTCTATTTGATGATGATATTGTTCTATTTCTCAGATGATTTACTCTAAAAGTTAGACCTATTTCATAAATATAAAGAACCCTCTAGGTACAAAATAAATTTGGAGTTAAATTGGCGCTTTTCCCTTTAAATTTCTCTAATGGATCTTTACCTTTATCTACTGCCCCCTTGATCCCTACTGTAAGGCCCTTAAAATACCTTGGTATTACTATAACTGTGACTCTGAAATTTTGCTATATTATGAAAGAAATTAAACAGTCACTTCATTAAATAATCTTACCCTTTCATTTCAGTCATCTACCTGTATGTAGATAAATATACTACCATGTTTACATTATGTGAGTGCAATTATACTTCTTTTCTTCCTTTTTTTAAACATTTTATTGAATTTATTAAAATCAAATAACATTCCATACAAGCAAGTCAAGTGTTACAAAATTAGGTTAGAAACAAATCAATGCCCACCCAAGACAAAGACAGCTAGGGCAACAGACTAAAACTTTAATAGTAGGAAAATAAATAAATAAACAAACAGAATAAAAAAGAGGGAAGAGAATCCACTTCCTCAATTTAAATGCTTATTCTAAAATGTTATTGATTAGATCCTGCCAGGTTTTGAAAATGTTTTGTACAGATCCTCTAACACTAGAATTACCAGAGCTTATGAGAAAACTTGTAAATCCGGCCCACTTTAAATCCGTTTACACCTCTCCATCAGCGTCTTTTGTCCTGTAAATGTGCAGATTAAGACAAGCAGCAAGCAGCCTGCTATTCCATCCCCCACCGTTACAGAACGTTCACTAAGTTCTCCCAGCTCATGCCTTATTTGATTATCTGGGAGTGAACTGCTGGAGTTTTAGAGTGGAAATAATAGATCGTTATTTGGAACACATGTATTTCATGTGTGTTCCGTTTCTACAGTAATCTGCGTAAACACATTGTTAAAACAGAAACTTTTTCATATTTTAGTAATAAATGTTACAAAATGTAGGCATAAACTATAGAATGTGTGAAGCCTGAAGTCCAAATAAACACTTTCACAAAAAAGTTCAAGGACAATACAACAGCATCCGTGGTGTAGTGGTAGGATTTGCTGACTTGTAATTAAGGGGCCACCGGTTCAATAACCACTTCCTCCTATATATTTGCCGTTTTCAGCTGCTCTTATTGTTAATATTATACAGTACACACATACATTTGGTTTGCATCTGTAACAGACCGTGTACATTTATAGTACTGTACTTGTAAAAGTTACCTTTTTTCACTTTTATTCTCTCACTCCCGATTACGATACATACTTCCCCCCTGCATCCCCCCTCCCCATCCCCGAGGAATCAGACACTGTTAGTTTTTATTTGAAACTGCGAATAACTGTAGATGTGAATAGTGTTTTGAGGCAATGGAACTGGACATTCTCTGACCTGGAGGGATAAAAGCTGACACACAAATGCTGGTGAATCTTCCTACGTCTGTGGTTTTTTTTTTTGTTTTTTTTGACATCATACACCATAAGGTGCATACTAATTCTGCTTGAGCAGGAACACTCAATAAAACTGAATTAAAAAAAATAAAATGACAGTGAGATATGAAGAAGGCAGACTCACCAGCGTTTGTTTGTCAGCTTTTATCCCTCCAGATCAGAGAATATCCAGTTCCATTGCCTCAAAACACTACTCACATTTAAAGTTATTCCCAGTTTCAAATAAAAACTTACAGCGTCAGATCCCTGGGTGGGGGTGGGGGGGGGGGGGCATTAGTATGCATCGTGATCGTGAGTGAGAGAATAAAAGTGAATAAAAAGGTAACTTTTACAAGTACAGTACTATAAATGTACACGGTCTGTTATAGATGCAAACCAAATGTATATGTGTACTGTATAATATTAACAATAAGAGCAGCTCACTACTGAAAATGGCAAATATAGGAGGCAGTGGGGATTGAACCAGTGGCCCCTTGATAATAAGTCAGCAAATCTTACCTCTACGCCACGGAAGTTGTTGTGCGAACGGATTTAAGGTGGGCCGTATTTACAAGTTTTCTCGTAGGCTCTGGTAATTCTAGTGCTAAGAGAGAATTAGATTTTTTCCAATTTTAAATCATATATAGCATCAGTTACCCACTAACTTAAAAGAGGTGTGTTAGGATTCTTCCAGTTGGGCAAGATAAGTGTATGTGCTAATAGTGAAGGAAAGGCAATTACAGTTTGTTTGTCCTTCTCCACTTTAAGCCCATCTGGGAGTACAGCACACACAGCTATTAATGGAATAGGAGGGACTGTGAAGCCAAAGCTGTCTGATAGGCATTTAAAGATTTTGGTCCAAAATGATGTTAAATTGGTACACGCACAAAACTTATGGCCCAATGAGGCTGGAACTTGATTGCAACGTTTGCAGGGTGGATCTTGCCATGGAAGCTTTTTTGGACAATTTTAAAAGAGACAGATGCGGTCAATATATAATTTTAAGTTGAATAAGTGTATGCTTTGAGCATATGGAGCTAGAGTGAATTTTGTGCATGGCTGCCTTCCACTCCTTTTCTGAAATGTTGAGTAAAAGATCAAGAAATCAATTATACTTCTATATCTGCACCTCGTTTTTGGTGTGAACTTTGCTTACAGCCTTCTGCCTTTTTGTGGAATGCACTTTGGCCAAGGAAGATGAGCATCGTCTCTGCCCATTTTTGAATTTTTCTCATTGGGTGTTTATCTTGAAACCCATTTCTCATTGGTATTTTTTTCTCCCTCTTTATCTCCCCTCCTGTCTTTCCAATGAATCCAGTCTAGGTCTGCTCATTTACTTCTTTTATTTTTATTTTTTTTTTTACTCCACATCGAACCAATTAAGGCTGCAACAAGGTAGGTTCCTTTCATTCTGTGGTCTTTACTTTAAATAATTAGTACCTTCTTCTATATTTTCCTTTTAGCTACAGCTAAGGTTATTTCTCAAAACATGCAGTATCTCTTTATCCTCCCCTCTTTCATCTCAGCCTTTTTATTATTATTATTATTTTTTTTTTGCTTCATTCATTTTTCAGTCCCAACCTCTTCCTGTGTTTTACACTTGTCTTTGTGATGCTGGCAAGAGGCCACTCTCTGTCTACTCAAAGTGTATTCAGATTTGACAGTAATTCAATTGTCCACACCAGTGAAATGTGTACTTTTTTCATACAAAAGAAGAAAAAGTAGCATAAAAGTAACAGACTACTTGTAATGTATTACATTTTATAATAAGTAATTATATAGAATACATTGTTACTTTTTTTAGTAAAGAGTAATGTAACTAATGTATTTTTAAAAGTAATGTTCCCCAACACTGATTGTGACACACACATCTAGTAAAGTAACCTAATTTTTTAATTCAGCTGTCTTATTAAAATAATAGTTGTACTTTAGTATTTCTCCCACATACATTCACAAAGATATGCAGCGTAGGTTAAAAGATGAAACATTGGAGCAGGGAGAATGGGAGTATGTTGGTGAGTTGGGCTTGTGATGGACTGTCAGGCAGTGCTGCTGAGAACTGAATTTATTGGGTTCAGGAATTCTGTAATGTTTTGTTTTGCCTGTACTGAGAAATATATTTTGTATTGAAATATCAACATTTCTAACCTGACTTATAAATACATATTTATAAAAGATGTTTAACAAGTCCCATTTAAGGCAATATAAACGTGATTCCCAACCTAACAAAGAAATGAGCTTATAAAACTGTAATATAACAAACTGCTGTGGAATATATAAGGCATCGTTTTAATTTCACTGCCAACACTTAAAAAGATTTTACACCCTTTTTGGTGTATTTTGAGAAAACAGAATATCACTTTTCAGATTCATACTGCCACTGGTTTTGAGCTTTATTTAGAATGCAGTAATTATGTACCAGCCATCCCAGCAGTGCCTTATTGTGTCAACCATGCCCTACATAAATGCTGCTTTGCTGACTGCATTCTAGGTCTCTCAACACTGGCATAAGCTCAGATGCTCAGATCTCTCACTGTATATTTCAAGATGGGTTCATAAAGTGTAAATAATTAAAGAAACTTCAGCAGTCACACTTGTCAGCTTTTGCTCAATCCTAAGACATTTGTTTCCAAAACCGATCAAACAGGATCTTTATATTTTAGCCACTAATTATCAAACTAGATGCACTTATAATAGAAGCTGCATATTGCTGAAGAATAAACTTTATGTGCCAATATAGCAGGCTGTCATTTACAGTATATCACATTGCATGCTAAAATCCATCCATGTTGTAAGAACGAACTCGATGTCATTGCTTAATGAAACCATGCAGCTAGTGTGTTGTGAGGTGCATGATCTCCTAAATTGCAAGCTGAAACAGTCTACTAAGATTAATTGCTTCCATGAACTGCATTTAAATAAATTTTATGATACAAGGAATCCTGAAATATTCCTTTTATATGCAAAAAAATTTCAGTTTCTTTGAAAACCATATCATTATAATCAGCACTTTATTCTACAAAACCACTTTCATTCTTCAGTATTCTAGAAATTTTCAGTTCTCCAAACTTCAAACAAAATGAAAGTCTTTTTATAAAATAGTGAGTATGATAAAAATAATACGCAAGTAATTTTAGAATGTTTGGCTTTACATTATAGTTTATTTACTTCAAGCAGCTTTCCTGCCTCTGGCTACACATGTGCACCCACACACTCTTCCCTTCTGAATTCATCGCCTCCAAGTTGTACTCTGATGCTCCTTTCACTTTTTCTCATCCTCCAAATATTCTTAGGCTTCTCTCTTTTTTATTCTTATTCTTGGACATTCCTTGTTATTTAAAACTGAGAATCTCCTTACCCCAAACCCACTTTTATGTTCAGTCTTGCCAGTACACAAGACGATTTTATTTTAATTAGCAAGGTTTCACTAATCACATTCTACCAGACTCAGCTTGAATGTTTTAAGTAAGAATATCTTAACTAGTGGACACACAAGGCCACTTTAGTGACACAAGCTAATCTATTATTATGTAAAGTTGATTAAAAGGAGACAAGACTATTAACATTTTATTAAGGAAAAAAAACTAGGACAAATTACCAAAATAAATGGTCTGCAATAAAAAGAAAATATGTCTGTTTATTGTTTATAATGATGATAGTAACAAATTTTGTACAATATGTGTGTTAGCGGGAGATGGACGTGTGTACCTAGTATTTATTATACTAAAATAAAATACATTGTGTATATTAATGCAAAAGCTTAAACATTGCATTTATGCAAGTGTTAATTAGCATGCATTTGCATATTATGCTTGAGAACATTGTCACACACGTGTGCATGGGAGGCAACTAGAAGGACCAAAAGAAGGTAATTCCATGCCAGGCAAGAAGGTGGCGGGGCGCAGTAACCCTTTCTTTTTTATCCCTGCAGACCAAACACGAGAAATTCTGCCTGGAACCTCAGACACCACTTCCAGTTCTAGGTCAGATGACATCACTTCCAGTTCTGGGCCCAATGACATCACTTCCCCTGCCTTGCCTCAAAACCCAGCCAACTTCCTTCTGTGATATCAGTTCTGTTGTGGGCTCAAACTGTACAACACTGTATCTTAAATCTTCACTATTTGCAGCCTTTGGCTGGCCCAAATCTTTTTAATGTGTCAAGGTGTATCATTTCATAACATATAAAAAATCAGTTTTAATCTAAAGAATTGCAGTAAACAATAACAATACTTTGTATTTTAACTGATTTTTCCCACTAAAAAAATTCAGGAAGCCATTGCATATTTCAGAAACAGCCATTCATGTGAGGCTAATCAATCACTGAGTGCTTCTACTGTAAGTTCACAAGCATACTAGATCAAATAAGTGTAAGCACACATATACTCATTCATATCAGGCCATCTTAGAGTCACAGATTAACCTAACATGCACATCAATGGGACACGGTAGAGAAAAATCAAGCAGACACATGGAGAATATAAAAACACCATGCAGAGTCTGTGCCTGAAAGTGAACCTGGATTAAAGGAACTATGAGACATTAGCAGTGCTAACCAGTTGACTACAATTCCATACAATTTTACCAATATCACCATAACTTAGGTGTACCATCACAGCACAAATACAGATTAATTCAGTTGTCTAATTGTTATTTGTTGTTGTAACTGGAGGCTTAGAAAAAATACTCTACAAAAAACGTCTGTAGTATATACACTATGGACTTTGACATCACCAGGCTGGGACTAGGAAGTTCATCATCAGCATTTGTTCTGAAGTACACTAAGGTTGTTACTGTGCCAAAGCCACCCTATATTGAAATAAAGTTCGAAAGTACATAACAAACTGTCAGCTGCTTACATTACTATGCTTAACACAAAGTCTATCAATTATAAAGCATCGGTACTGTCTGAATTCAACACAAACTGCAACCTTTATATGTTGTTTCTAAATGATACCTTGCCAAAACCGAATGAGTTTCCATCTTTAAATGAGTTGACTCTGTCTGGGTTCGTTTACTTTGTAGTGGCCCACAGTTCAGATCAGGGAGGCTGCCTGACTGTTATTATCAGATCTGAACTGAACGTTGAACAAATATCCATTGAATGACTATTGTCCTTCAAGTGTTTGCCTTAACACTGATAACAAAATCTGGTCCTATCCTACTTATTGTTCATCATTTGAAGTTGTAGGGTGTTGTACCATGTTAGCCATTATGGATGCAATGAGAAGTCAAGCAAAACAACACGTTTTATTGGCTAACTGAACAGATTACAATATTCAAGCTTTCAAGGCAGCTAAGGCTCCTTCTGCAGGCAAGATGTAACACAGAAACTGGAATTCCCTGTGTTTATAAAGACACTAGGACAGAGACAGCATAGGGAAACATTTAAGTGGGTCATCTCCAATGTAAAAAAATAACAGACCTCTCCAGCCAAAGATTCGTTTAGCAGAAGAGGTGAACAATGTGTAGTCAAGATCCTCTGATAAGATAACTGCCCAGTGAGAGTCTTTTGAAGTTTTTGAGGAGTAAGAGAGAGTCTTTTAAAGTTTTTGAGAGTTTTCCGTAAAATATGGATCAGTTAGAGAGATGTACATAAACCTCATATCTAATCATAAAACTCTTGTCTCTATTTAAACCATGTTTTAATGTGTTAATGTTTAGCATCATTTTAACTTCCCATTTCTTTCTTTTGCACTGTGCCTTGAAGTTACTCCATATTACAGACAAGAACAATGCATAAAGTGATAATTTTCCTTCAGATTGTCTAATGTGGTCCATTTAATTCTGTGTATGAAATGTCCCAGTTTGGGAGAAACTGGAAAAACACTCTGCCAAAGAATGAATTTACACAGGTTGCACATTAAACATGGCAATAGCGATGTTCCTGTAGGAGCTCACTTCAGCAGTGATGGACACTTTGAGAAGGACTTTAAAGTCACAGTGCTTATGGGCAACTTCAAGATACAGCAAGACTTCTCATTGCATCGATCATCATTTAAAATACAAAGGGCTTCTTTTTAAGTGATCTGACCGAACTACTAACTCAGCAAAGTTGATGTCACATTATGCAACTTCTAGTCACTGGGTCAAACTTACCGACTACGTCTGCAGATCTCATCGCCAGCCCTTTTATTTTATTTTTTTTTTTGTTCTTTATTTCGCCTTGTACAATTTCTTGTATTAGCAATTTGTTACACCTTTCGCATACACCTTGGGGTCAGAGCGCAGGGTCAGCCATTGTACAGCACCCCTGGAGCAATTACAGGTTAAGGGTCTTGCTCAAGGGCCCAGCAGAGTAGGATCTCTTTTGGCAGTGACGGGGATTCGAACCGGCAACCTTCTGGATACTAGCACAGATCCTTAGCCTCACAGCTAAGAAGCTCTGTGTCCTCTCTCTGTTTTTTCTTTGTTCATAAAATTCGCAGACGACACAACAGTAGTGGGACTCATCAGTAATGATGATGACTCCGCATACAGAGAGGAAGTCAATCAACTCATTGCCTGGTGTGGAAAAAACAACCTGGCACTGAATGTCAACAAAACAAAAAAGATCATCGTTGACTTCAGGAGAAAGCACATGTTACACCGGCCACTTACAATCCATGGAAACAGTGTGGAGTCAGTGAGAAGCACCATGTTTCTGGGAGTGCACATTACAGATGACCTGACATGGACCTTTCCGAAGGCTGTAAAAAAGAGCAAACCTTCCCTCTCCTGTCCTCACAACTTTCTACAGAGGTACTAGAGAAAGTATATTGACCAGCAGAATCTCAGTTTGGTATGGTAGCTGCACTGTTGCTGAACAGAAGATACTTCGAAGAGTGGTGAGGACAGCGGAGAAAATCATTGGGTCCTCAGTCCCATCTGTGCAAGAATTACACTACTCACGTTGCCAGAGCAGATCCATTAAAATCATAAAAGATCCCACACACCCGGCACATGGGCTGTTTGAACTTCTGCCCTCTGGAAAACGTTACCGCAGTATGCACTGCAGAATGACCAGATTTAACAGGTGCTTCTTCCCTCAGGCCATCAGAATACTAAACTCTGTTAAATAACCTTTGTCCTTTTGCCCTCTTACTTACTATGCACTTTATTACCACAAATAGGTCTTAAGTTTACATTATATTGTATTGTAATATCGTACAATATTACATTGTCTATATTGTGTATATTATGTATAAATATTGTATCCAAATAATACAATATCACAATCACTGTAAAACAATGTGCAATATTTTCTTTCATATTATATTTCACCCACTGACTGGCTTACATTAATATATATCTTTTGTTTTAATTGTTTGTACTGTGCTGCCTTGTGCTGTCTTCCGCTGTCTTGCCTTCTTTCTGTGTAAAAAGTGAAATGTTTGTAATGTCTGTATACTGTCTTGCGTGAACTTGTCTTTTATGCACTTGTCTTTTATGTCTGCACATTTAGCCTGGAGAAACGCAATTTCGTTCAGCTATGCATCTGTTGTTGTACTATTGTATGGAATGAATGACAATAATGTTCACTTACTTACTTACTTACTCTTACTTGTTTTTGATAAACATATTTGTGTTTTTTTTACTTGAAAATTGCATGCTCACCTTCCAGCACAGACATGCACATCCAAATTTGTGACAGCCAATAATGAGCTGCCCGACAGAGCCTTGAGCTGTATGAAGGGTTAGCCAGTATAGTTAGTTTTTTTTTTTTCAATGTGTTGTGGCATTTACGATATATGAAATAGATGAGCTTCCCTTCTGTTTGCAAGGTCCAAAACACCCGTGTTCCTCATTATATGCATTGTACTTCAGGATAAGCATTCATTGGTCGTCAGCTCTCATGCACACAGAGCCTGCCCCTATCATAGAGCAAGTTGTGGAGTAATTGGAATGAATCACAAGACATGTCACATTATATGACAGGTTTCATGGGAGTATTCCGCCGACTGCCTCCAACTGCCTCTTACTCTCTATGACTATGTAAATGAAGACTATGACAAAATTTCTGGTAAGGTTACATAATTTGACATGGTCTTAACTTCACTTAACTGGACATTCTTTTAGATCATTTTAATAGCTACACTGACATTCCTACATGTTAGCTTACAAATGAATTCCTACCCCTACTGAACTGGTTTGACATGGCACAGCATAGACATTTTCCTACCCACTCTGGTCGTCACATATCTGTCCTGGTCTGCACCACTGGCTATATACACAGCACTAATTTGAGCCCTTCTGGCTATAAAGCAGTACTCTCATTGCATCTTCTTGTTCTTAACCATATATGCCAAATTTCTTTCAAAAGTATAAAAGTATCTGACCATCTATTCTTGCTGGTTCTATTTCTGGTCTTTTTCTGTCTTCTTCTTTTATATCCATAATAGATAATCTTATTAATCACTGATAAGTTTCTGGGAGCCATGCACCCAGAAGTTTTTTGCTGAAGCTCTGTGTCCTCTCTCTGTTCTTTCTTTGTTCTTATTTGTTTTTGTTAAACACATTTGTGTTTTTTTTTACTTGAAATTCTGCTGTCATCGAAAACTCAACAGTAAGCTCATCTCCACTACTTTTTGGACAAGCTGCGAACTTGGGAGAAGTCACAGGATGAGCGAAAAGAATGTTGAAATGCTGTAAGAGACTCTGTGGAACACAAAATGGAGTATATCAAATATTGCTGAGGTCAGCTGGTAGCATTGAGATCACTAGCATAAAAGGAGCTCTGTTACATCTTATGCTAGGAGAAGACAAAAAGGGCAAAGAGCTGAAGTGGAGATAAATGTAAGGTGGAAAGGATTCAGAACTAGATGGGTGAACTGCCAACTGTCACCTCTCATGCGGAGTTATGGTGTGTTCAGGCACTGTGGTATTTTCAGAATTGCGAAGATCTGGATTAAACTTCTTATTATAGATTTTGACACTTGATGAATTTCATCTGACACAGTCAGACAAGGTGGAAAAAAACAAGGAAGCAAACTAAGGAGGTAAGTTGCACTGTCCATATTAATACTTAATATTCCTCCATCTGCTAATTGGGACTCAGCAATAGAAATGACTTACTCTTTTACCAGCACTCTAATGATTAATCACCATTAATATTTGGACAATGGATATGTGACACTGGAAGGAACAATGATAAACTTCCATCAGTAAGTGTCATGTTCCATTCATGGACACAAAAAGCTAAACCTGCTTTATTTCAATGTTAAATGCCTTTAAATGTAAAACCTATGGCAAAACTGGGCAGATCTGACAACAATATGATCCATTGTACTCTCATTTACAAACCTGTTGTCAGATATCAACAGATCTCTTATCCTTAGCCAAGCCAGTATTTCTAGTCTGTGTTTTTTGTTGAACTTCTATAAAGTTTTAATTTACCCTTTGAGACAAATAGTTTCTATCTATCTATCTATCTATCTATCTATCTATCTATCTATCTATCTATCTATCTATCTATCTATCTATCTATCTATCTATCTATCTATCTATCTATCTATCGCTGATCCCATCAGTCAGCTCCAGCTCTAAAAAAAGCTCCTTTAAAACACAGGGAGGCTCCTTTAAGCATTCAGAGATGCAGTATAATGCTGCACTATAACCTATAAAAGGCGATGGCTGACATCTTCGAGAATGACACATAAGACTGGCCTTACTGTGCATGCCCAAGTTTACTCTGACCATCAAAGTGCATACAAAGATGCTCTAACTGCAAGCAAGAATGCATACTATGGCAAAGTGATAGAGAATGCTTGTGATTTCTTCTCTGTGGTGAACAGACTACTTCATCCTTAGTTCTGTATCTACATGCTCCCCATGACCATTTTATTCATAACTTTTAACAAGGTTACCTTCTTTATGCATATGATACTCAAATGTATTTCAGTGTTAAAGGTGGATGCTTATCAGAGTTTTTTCAGCCTAAAACTTGCCTCAGTAAAATTAAAAGACAGAGCATAACTCTTTAAAATTTAACTGCAACAAACAGAAGTCATGCCAATTGACACTAAAGCTCAGCTTCGGAAAATGAACCCCTTTTTAATCATTCTTGGTGATATCATCAGACCTTCTTGTTCAAGTCACATAAACAAAATTAAGACATGTTTGTACTTCTACCTCTGCAACATATCACATGATCACCTGTTCACTCCTTTTGTCCTTTTTTATATCAATGCTTCTTGTCCATTACTTCCTGCCCTGCCTATTGTAAGTCCCTACTGGCAGGTGCCCTTCCTAATCTTTTATCTCTGCTATAGTTAGTTCAAAACTCTGCTGCCAGAGTTCTAACACCAATTCTACTTCTCTTTCAGTGGCTCCCTGTGTCTTATAGGACTGAACCTAAAATTCTATTACTAACATATAAAGCTTTAAATTTCCTTGCACTGGGCTATGACTGTAATCTATCCCATTACTATGCTCCTGACCACCCACGTAGGTCCACTGATGCTAGAAATCTTCAGTTCCTAACAAGTAAATGTTAAAATTGTCTTTCACTGAAATTAATTAGATCAGCTGACTCAGTTCATTCTTTTTAAAAAGCAACTTATAACACATTTGATCAGAAAGGCATTTAACTTACCCTGACATTCTGTCTCTTTCAGTTTACCCTGTCTGTGCTCTGCAGGAATATATGCACTTGTGTTACAAATGATGTTATGTTTATGGCTTTCTTGTACTACTGTATTTTGCATTTTATTCCAGTTAACTGTCTCTTATTATAATTCATAAATTTATGTTTTCTGTATTAATCTTTTATTTAATGTTTTTGTTGATGTTATTTTGTATCCAGTGCTGTCTATTCGGTCTTTTTCAGTTATATTTTTCCTATTGTTCATTTGGAATTTTCATGAAGTGTTTTAAGCATGGGAAAGACGTCATATTATTAAAATGTATCAATCAATCAATCAATAAATCAATCAACCTCATATTAGACAAGTTCTATTATAATCTCTGCGGTGGGTTGGCACCCTGCTCGGGAATGGTTCCTGCCTTGTGCCCTGTGTTGGCTGGGATTGGCTCCAGCAGACCCCCGTGACCCTGTGTTCGGATTCAGCGGGTTGGAAAATGGATGGATGGATATTATAATCTTGTCTAATTCTGATCATAATACTATCCATTCTACTTCATTATTCTACTCCATTATATACTATAGTACTTTAAGAGGAACACAGACCTTCCTAAAATTGTTAATATATGGACATAGGATTGCTCAGAAGCATGGAAGGGTTATATTTTGTGTGTATATGTGTGTATTGACTAGGTTGGTGTTATTGATGATGGTGTAAATAATCCAACAGAGCTAGTCATGTATTATAGTAAGTTCTTTGTTGATATAATGACCACCCAATAACAAATGCTATAAAGGACAGCTTAAATGCAAAGAGTTGGGCTCATAAAGGACTCTGTACAGCTCAGATATAGGTAGTAGTAGTAGTGGTAGTATTAGTAGGAGTTGCATTGCGACATGTTCAGGATCTAGTGAAACTGTAACTTTAATGTCCATTCAACATGGAACACATCACCACTCTCCTAGTCTTGCTGGAGACAACCATAGTTGAGTTTCGCTTAAAACTAAGTGGGAACAAATAGACAGCTCACTCAGCATCATCTTTCTAAACCAATCCAACACCTCAAGAAGGCAGTGCTCAAAGTAGAGGTGGAGATTTTGAAGTGCAAAGATCAGAGGTGCTCTTGTCAACCTGGTCCGACAGACAGCAAGCTCTAGTTTACGATGAACAATCTATAGTCAACAGGTTTCCAAAAAAAAAAACCCTAATAGACATATAAATGTCTGTCATGTGTGCAACAAGGACACTGCATGTTTCAAAAATAAGCATAACCTGATGCATTGTAAAAACTTTTCTTTAGCCTCAGTTTATACTTCAATGGATGAATGGTAAACATAAACGATATGTTGTCACAGGTGCTGTGTGTGCTCTCTGTTGTGATGGTGTAGGAGACAATGTAAGCATGAAAGAATTGGCAGCTATATTCATGACAATATGAACTGCAAAATATCGGTGTGTCACACTCCATCAAAAAGACTTCTCTTAAGAGTGCAGATAACGAAGAGCCACAGGAGATGCAGATTTTGGTACTCAAAACAACCAAATTAATAAATCTGCCTAAAAACACCAGTAGATGCACAGATGAGACCGCACAAGTTCTACCATCTGACTGCACATCAAAATGAATAGCTAAAGAAATTTAACATTACTGTCTTACTGAAAATTAAAACATGCCATTGCAAAATAGCCATAGCATTCATCCATAGACCACAAGGCTTATTTGTTTATCTGGTAATGCCATGTACCCTAAGTTCTTGTCAATAAGCCGCGGCTTATCTAAGGAAAAAAGTTGTGAAAATGAAAAAATAGAATATCGGCTTATACATAAGTCCGGCTTATACATCCATCGCGGGGGTTGCGTTCCAGAGCCACCCGCGAAATAAGAATATCCGCGAAGTAGAAACCATATGTTTATATGGTTATTTTTATATTGTCATGCTTGGGTCACAGATTTGCGCAGAAACACAGGAGGTTGTAGAGAGACAGGAACGTTATTCAAACACTGCAAACAAACATTTGTCTCTTTTTCAAAAGTTTAAACTGTGCTCCATGACAAGACAGAGATGACAGTTCAGTCTCACAATTAAAAGAATGCAAACATATCTTCCTCTTCAAAGGAGTGAAGCAAACAAATCAATATGTCTGTTTGGCTTTTAAGTATGCGAAGCACCGCGGCACAAAGCTGTTGAAGGCGGCAGCTCACACCCCCTCCGTCAGGAGCAGACAAAGAGAGAGAGAGGGAGACAGATAAAAAAATCAATACGTGCCCTTCGAGCTTTTAAGTATGCGAAGCACTGTGCAGCATGTCTTTTCAGGAATCAGCTTTACAAAAGATAGCAACGTGAAGATAATCTTTCAGCATTTTTAGACGAGCGTCCGTATCGTCTAGGTGTGCAAACAGCCCCCCTGCTCAATCCCCATACGTCAGGATCACAGATAGTCAGCGCAAGAGAGAGAGAACAGTAAGCCGGGTAGCTTCTCAGCCATCTGCCAATAGCGTCCCTTGTATGAAATCAACTGGGCAAACCAACTGAGGAAGCATGTACCAGAAATTAAAAGACCCATTGTCCGCAGAAATCCGCGATATATATTTAAATATGCTTACATATAAAATCACAATTTAAATGCCCGCTACGCGCTCGTGTTGACTCGGCGACGCCCAGAGCAGAAAGAACGCGCTCCGGCCGCTCCAACCGCGCCATGCGGGGAGTGAGAGAGACGGCAATATCTAACACTCTCTCCCCCCTTAAAGAAATTAAATGGGCGCGAGCGAGACCACTGACCTCCCTCCCTTCTATTAGTTATAGGTTATAGTATGTTCGGCTTATCCATGAGTCCGGCTTATCTATGATACGATTTTATTTTAAAAATTCGTATGATTTTTGGTCTCCGGCTAATACATGAGTCCGGCTTATAGACAAGAACTTAGGGTAGTTCTGTGATCATAGTGGACAGAGGCACTCTGTATATGTATATAAAGACGTAGATGTGATTACATCTTGCCTGAAGAAGGGGCCTGAGTTGCCTTGAAAGCTTGCATATTGTAATCTTTTTAGTTAGCCAATAAAAGGTGTCATTTTTCTTGACTTCTCATTACATCCATAATGGCTAACACGGTACAACACCCTAGGATTAGACGTATATTAAATAGATGTAAACTTTCTCTTGTATACATATCTATTAAAGCCCTAAATACTGGGGAGTAAGCGTAATTTTGGAAGAAAATAAAAATTTTATGTTTAAAGATATTTTACTTATATAAAATGATGTTTTCATTCCCCCGTGTTTACACACACATTCCAGTGGCCTGTGTGGTAACTCTGTGTTGACCAAATGTGCGTGAAATGGTATATGAAAGAGGTTACCATGTAATGAACTGCTTCACCATCTCATGTCCATTCCTCCCTTATAGGTGACTCTGTACCTGGCTGGATGGATTTGATTTTTGATGAACAGGCAGAGGGAAGATTATGTCATTAGGTCGTTACAATTTTACACATTTTAAATATTTGAATGCATTGCTGAACATCATATAAAAGTATTATTACTTATGGTGTTGATGTTGCAGACACTGAAAGCAAGAAAATAAATTTCTCCTGTTAGCCATTCTGTTGAGAAATTTTTTTCCCAGCAGCACTCTTGCACATCTTTTTTTTTATAGAGCCACAGAGCATTTCACAGTCAGTGCCTCAGTAGCATCTGTTGTGCTGGGGCTTGAGCAGAAGCTTTTTTGGGCAGGCTCTGGACAAATACAAGTCTCATGTATAGTACTGTCAAATAGTAAAGCACCCTGACATCACCACCCACAACCGAGTCAGTGATACTCACAAACCACAAGCTTCAGTTGTTCAGGTTATCAGCTATGCACATCACAAATCAGCTTGACCTACTTACAGTACATTCTGCCTTTTTAAAAGGCCTTGCTAGTGCTTGAGGCTGTAGTTGGGGCTCGATATATCTTTTTAGAGGACCTGGATTTTGCTGACAGAGCTTCAAAATGAAACATCCTCATGATCCATAGAAATTTATTCTCGACTGGACTACCCTAAGGAATATGGGACTGATTTCTAAAGCCTCATTTTCTTCATTTTGGATATTTTTTCCCACATTCCTCTTGTGTTCATGCAGATTTTGGATGGAAACTATGGCTTCCATGTACAGTTCAAAAACATGCAGTTTGAGTGATTGGTCATGATAAACTGGCTTGGTATTGGTCACAGTCACTGGGTCCTGTATTGGTCCTGACACCTTTTGCTTTTGCCAAATATTGAGATTTTTACATAAAAGGAATGAAAAGAAAAAAGTTTCAGAAACTGATGAATGAATGAATGCCTCAATAAGGGGACAATTTAAGAAAAATTGAATGTAAGAATAGTAGCTGTGATAGTCATGAATTTTTTTTTATTTGCCTAATATACAGTAAAAGCTTTTTGTATTGTTGCCATCAATTTTAGCTACTTCTTTTGGGACAATTGGAGAAATAAAGTCTGTAAACATGAGAAAACGTAGAATGTAATATAAATATACATTAATCTATTGCCTACTTTTTGCATTATTACCATTTTATAAGGTATTACATCATCTTTTTTTATAATCAAGGTAAAAAGCAAAATGCTACCACCCCTTTTTTTAAAATAGTGCCCTTACCAGAACTCTTTGTCATACCAATCAAAAGAATAATATTACAAAAAATTAATGCAAAAAATTCCATCTTTATCTCCTCCAGCAAAAACTGAGTAGAGAGTGTGAGAGAGTAATACAAAATCAGTAGAGTACAAAAAAGAATTGATTGAAAATACTTCAGCTGATGTACTTGACACATTGTCAGTGATGTTCCCTGGGTTCACTGGGTTTTTCTCACCAAGATAACCTACCCCGGATAGTTCAGGTTCTGACTTTTGTCTATGTAGCATTTGCACATGCACACATCCTTCTTGATTAGTGTTAACTGGAAAAGTTTGCCAAACTGTTTGTCATAGCAAATTTGCTGGGTTGACCAGCAACCTTGTTTGCCAACATTTTCAATTAAAATTTGCCTTGCAGACAGCTGAGGTGAACATTTTTTCCCACTGCCTTCTGATGATTTGTGAAGCCAGTGAGACATCACAGAGCTGTACCAGCCAATATTGGATGGACATGTCACTACCCAATCTGTGATATCTGACTGATTTGCATCACACATGTGCAGAACTTCCATGCATGCATACTGAAAGCATACTCAATGTCACAGTTTGTGGCACTAACCAATCTGCTTTGGAATAATTTACGGCATATATGTGCATGCCTGATATCATTACTCAATTGGAGATGTGTTTCTCAAAAATAATGAATCTTAGTGATTAGCAAGTAATTTTATGATGCTTGTTAGTAATGTATGAGCTACTTTTCATGCATTTCCCAAAACCTCTCTTTAGTGGCCAATTTACATGCGAGTATAATGTACTCTTAATTAAATCCACCCATGAAGTTGTTTACAAAAAAGCCTCACAAATTCAATGAAAAGCAATTGTTAAACAATAATAACATTGTTTTCATTATTAGTCCTTTATATAAACTTGTGAAAAGCAATATGAAGTAAACATTTCATAATAATTTAATAACCAGTATGACAAAACATATAAATATGCACAAAATAGGACATGTTTCTAAGACAAACGCAAAAGAAATGATGGGCACACTCCATAAAAGAAAATCACACTTTTCTAAAGAACAGCCTTTACTTCTTTTAGACGACAGCAGAGTTTTGTTGTTTACTTAGATGCACAGCAGCCTTCCCAACAGTGAGAAAAACAATAGTGGCATGAGACAATAAAGAGAATACGCCTGCACATCATAAACTATTTTACTCTCTTTCAGAGACACATACACCAACTGGACATCCTGGTGTCAATTTGTATATTCATTGTGTATGTATTTAATTTATATAACTTGTTTTCATTTCAACAGTCATTTAAATGAAGCAAATACATTCAACTATGCATTCAAATTACTGCATTCCTTCCGATGATGCATGTTGTGTATAATTCTAAAATATACAGAAAATAACATTGCATATGATGCAAAGCAAAAAAAAAAAAAAATACTACTTCTACAAACAGAACAAGCATATTTTCCACACAGTTTAGTACCTACGCCTATACCTTTGTGTTCCATCATGGTGCGGCTGTGTTGATGCACAGTCTCATACTGCTCTTTGGCCTTTATTTGAGTGAACAGGCATGTATTAAGGGGATACACAGTAGCTGTTCACCAACAACCATGTCATTTCTTTAGATATACAGTCGAAACATTATACTGTAGGTACTCCCAGGCTACTTTACCACAATATCTGTAAAAATCCCTTACTGATTACAAAATCATCTGTTCATTCAAAGCATAGAACCTTTATGGTAAGTGTTATGAGGTTCCAAAAGAATGGATGTAAGAATAGGTATCAGTTATAGCCCACTGGTTTCATTTAAATAATGCATAAGTACAGTGGAACCTAGGTTCACGAACGTCTCGGTACATGTACAAATCGGTTTACGACCAAAAAGTTCGCCAAACTTTTGCCTCGGTTCACGACCACACACTCGGTATACAAACAAGCCAGAGAGAGAGACGCGCACACACACAGGCAGCGCGAGAGAGAGAGCTGGACACATAAGGTAGGAAGGCAGTTAAAGAATGCACTGGGCTTGATTTTGTTTTTACTTCTGTTTACAGCAATCGGTTCGTAGCGTGCATTGTTGCAATGTTACTTTTCTTGGTGGTTTATTAAATTACGGATTTTTTCAAATGTTCATTTTTTTTCCCTGCGCTTAAAACTCATTAAAAAAAAAAGTGTTTTTAGCCAGCGGTTGGTAGCGCTATAGCGCGAACTATTACAGTGTTAGTTTTCTCAGTGTTATTCAATGTTTTTACATTTAGTTTACTATTACGCTGCGCATTCTATGGTTTACTTAACTATAGTTGTGCTTAAAAACTTAAAAAATATATATATTTACATACAGTTCGTATGGTCTGGAATGGATTAATTGTATTTACATACAATCCTATGGGGGAAATTGCTTCGGTTCACGACCAAATCGGTTTATGACCAGAGTTTTGGAACGAATTATGGTCGTGAACTGAGGTTCCCCTGTATTGGGTTTGTGAAGTGGTGGTAGGAGACACAGAATTCAACAGATGTTCTTCTGGGTGAGCTTTCTTTATTGCTGCTCTTCTATATACAAACATATCAATCTTGAGTTCCAGTCCTTCCATTTTCATTCTTCTCGCTTCTCCAAAAAAACAACTGCAACACATAAAACATCTCCATGAAAGTAAAGCCAGCTGCAATCTTAGAATACAGAGTGTTCAAAACATTTCAAAACACAGAAATGCCAACTTATAAATTTGTAATTAATAAAATATAAATAATTTAAACAATGTCACAAATTTTTCTATGAAATATAATACTGTAAATGCTTTAATGTATTTCACCATGAGGATGATTTTATCTCAGGTATAAACCTTACTATTTTAAATGTTTGAAAAGCTGTCACAATGTTAATTTATACCTTTATTGAATCCATTGTTACATTTGCATTTATCTGTTTATTTGGCAGCCTCATCAATAAGAATATAAACTATCTTAACAACATTATAAAAATTAGTAAAATTATTGGTTCACAGCAGATCTCTGTCACTGAAATGTATTGCAAACAGGTTAGTAAGAAAGCCAACTCAATTCTGACAGACAGTAGCCATCCTCTTTTCCCTAAATTCCAGCTATTGCCATCAGGCTGCAGATTTAGGTTTCCAAAGATAAAGAGTAACAGGTTTAAGAACTCTTTTATTCCGAGAACTATAAGTATTTCTGATTCTTTTACTTGTAGGGATGCTGCTAAATGTTAAATTCTGTATTATTGTTTTGTGTACTGCTGAAACTAATCATTCTTCTTTGTATTAATCATGAGTGTGCATTTCTGCAATAACATTGGTTGTCAAATGTTGTGTCTTTATTTATCTATTGAATCTCTGTAACAATGCCTACTGTTTTTGTATTTTATCTGCTGCAAACAAATTTCCCTCTGGGATAATAAAGTCTACTTAGGAAACTGCACAGGCCACCAGTCCATCACAGAACTCAGTCACACCCACTCTCACACTAGGTGTAATTTGGAATCGTCAGTCTTTGGGGACATAGGAAAAATGATAGGATCCTGAGGAAACATGACATAGATGGAGGGAAATGTCCAAACTCCACACAGGCAACACCTGGGCACATGATTCAAATTGAGGATTCTAGACTGGACCAAAGTGCTGCTGCTGCAGCCTAAAAAAAGATACTATTTCTAAATTAAAGATAAAAAAAGTAATTGCAAATATATTAAATTCACTTTATTCTTATACTATGTTCCTTTCCAGTGGACAAAGAGTGACAAGTGTCTTTTTTCATGGTCTTGCAAAGACAGTCTAGAAAATGTTATTTTTATTTAACAATAAAAGGTGTATTCTTTGTAAAAAGGTATAGATAAAATGTCGGGGATAGAGCTCCAGTCCGGAGATCCTATTTATTTGGCAAACTTTAGGTCAAATTTGGGTAATTTGTATTTTTTCTTTAAGCATTCTGGCATCCTCAAGCATAGGTCTGTGGGAGAAATAATAGCAGAAGCATTGTCTTTTCGCTTTCTCCCCTGGTGCTAAAATGATGAGGTTCTACATGTCACGTGGGCTTTTATCCTTCAGAACTGGAAGCGGCAGGGTTGGCTGCATGAAAGAATTGATGCCAGGTTTCTTCCTCAGGGAATTCCTGTCACGCTATCTCATCCAGATTCTTCTAAAATGTTGTCAAGGTTTTTGCTTTAGTTACATGGCTTAGTAGTTTGTTCCACATTCTCACATCTCTTCACATAAGGAAGTGCTCTCTGGCTTCAGTTCTAAATGCCCTTCAATTTAATTTCCACTTGGGTCCCCAAGTATGTGATTCACTGTTAAGTTGAAAGAATTCTTCTAGATCTATTTTATCAATACCTTTGAGAATTTTGAAAACCTGGACCGGAACTCCAAATAGTCTCCTTTTCTTCTTCGTTTGGCTGCTCCCGTTAGGGGTTGCAACAGCGGATCATCTTTTTCCATATCTTCCTGTCCTCTGCATCTTTCTCTGTTACACCCACCGACCTGCATGTCCTCTCTTACCACATCCACAAACCTTCTCTTAGGCCTTCCTCTTTTCCTCTAGCCTGACAACTCTATCCTTAGCATCTCTTAGCTCTCCCAATATACCCAGCATCTCTCCTCTGCACATGTCCAAACCAACACATTCTCGCCTCTCTGACTTTGTCTCCAAACCGTCTAACCTGAGCTGACCTCTAATATACATGTTCCTAATCCTAATCTGCCACCTCCAGCTCTGTCTCCTGTTTTTTGGTCAGTGCCATCATCTCCAACCCATATAACATAGCTGGTCTCACTACCGTCCTGTAGACCTTCCCTTTCACTCTTGCTGATATCCGTCTGTCACAAATCACTCCTGACACTCTTCTCCATCCTTCCTTCTCTCTCTTTTTCACCTCTCTTCCACAATCCTCATTACTCTGTACTGTTGATCCCTAGTATTTAAACTCATCCACCTTCACCAACTCTACTCCCTGCATCCTCACCATTCCTCTAACCTCCCTCTCATTCACACACATATATTCTGTCTTGCTCCTACTGACCTTCATTCCTTTCCTCTCCTCTCTACAGCATATGTCCATCTCTCCAGGATCTCCTCAAACTGCTCCCTACTCTCGCTACAGATCACAATGTCATCAGCAAACATCATAGTCCACGGGGACTCCTGTATAATCTCCTCTGTCAACCTGTCCATCAACATGGCAAATAAGAAAGGGCTTAGAGCCGATCTCTGATGTAATCCCACATCCACTTTCCAAACAGTCTCCTCTGCTTAACACTAAACAGGTTTAATTCTTTTGAGTTTGCCAGAGTATGACATGTCCTTAAGTCCTAGGATGCGCCTGGTTGCACAGCTTCAAGTGCTGTTCTTTCTTTCCTGTGATGTGGTAGCAAGTACTGCCCACTGTTCTTCAGATGTAGTTTTATTACAGCATTATATAGTCTGAATCCATCGTAGTTGTTAAGAGCAATTTTACAACTGCCTTTGGACCAAGCCCTTCAAATGTTAAGTTGGTTGTATTGTACTGCATGGTTAACATCAGGAGAATGTAAAACTTATACATAGATGGAAAACAGGCTGGGTATAAACATATCCCATGAGCTTTTCAAGCATAGGGCTACATGTTGCCACAGCTTATCCTAATTCCATCCAACAGAAGGCAAAATGCCAGGCCAGTCAATAACTAGACATGTTCTTGTAAAGCCCCATACTCACTTACACAAGGTCAATATAGAATTATCTGTTGATAAGAACATTTTTTGTAGAAACCTGGAATCCCTACCTGGAAGGAAACACACATGAACATGGGAAGAATGTAAAAAATCCACATAGACAGTGGTTAGGAGAGCAAATGAACACATACCACAAAGCTCCTTGGCAGTATAAATAAGTACACAGTCACAGTTGCCAGCCAGTATTACCATAGAAAAAATGGAAATAAGCAGAAAATCAATAAGAACAAATGAAACATTTCTTGAGTAAAGAATTATGTGTTTCAATTCACTGAAAGAAAATGATATGTCTGAGATTGATAGTTAATTTAGTTTGAATGACCCTACAAGTGTTTGTAGCATCTTTATGAAATAAATTGAAATAAAAACTTTTGTTAGTTTAAAATAAAC